>NC_133324.1:315307750-315549790 GCF_042186555.1 Aquarana catesbeiana | reverse complement strand
CTCTCTCGCTTTCTCTATCTCTCTCTCTCCTCTCTCCTCCCCTCTCTCCTCCTCTCTCCTCCCCTCTCTCTCCCTCTCTCCTCCCCTCTCTCTCCCTCTCTCCTCCCCTCTCTCTCTCCTCTTTCTCTCTCTCTCTCTCCCCCCTCTCTCTCTCTCCTCTCTCCTCCTCTCTCTCTCTCTCTCTCTTTCTCTCTCTCTCTCCCTCTCTCTGTGGTTGTACGCATGTTGAAATGCTTAGCTTTGTGTCTGCAGCAAAATGATTTTGCCTGTTGTGTTCTGCGGGCAGTACCGCCGTTGGACATGGTCCATTCAAAAGAATGAGTGCGGCTTTGCCACCGGATGGAATATGTTGTGGTTGCAGCGCAGTGGTGCAGCATTTACAGATTTGCCGTATCGCCTCCTTACCACCTGTCAAATGCCTCTTAAAAGCAGTTCACAATGAATCACTAGGGGAAGCAAGCACGGTCACATGTGTAAACCTAGACAAGCCAAAATTACATTTAAATGCAGACACATAAGTGTGAACCTAGACTTAATTTTTAAGGCACATTCCCAACATCTGTGTTGAGCTTCACTGATGTGGCAGACACAACACTGGGTCATCTAGACCACCCCAGCATTGAATTTGCATCGCCATTCATCCTATGCATCTGCATGCGTGATATGAGCAAAAAACAAATGTCCTTTAGGCTATTTTCCCTTTTGAACGAATGTTGTTTTTTTATGGGCAGTAATAAAATACCACGTTATGGCCTCTAGATGGAGTTGAGAGTTGAGGAGCATAAGAAAAACATTTAGATTGTAAGCTCTTATGAGCAAGACCCTCTGATTCCCCTTGTATTAAATAGTATTGTAGCCAGACCGTCTGCCTTTGTAAAGCATTGCCCAAACTGTTGGCGCTATGTAAATTCTGTATAATTATAAAAGCCTTTGCAATAAGACATACAATGTAACAGTTATCGAGAACTGTCACGGAATGTCCCACACTCCGCTTGAGTGCTTCCGTCTTATACCACTTCCTCCAGTCTGTATACAGATATCAGATATTCCAACCTCTCTGAGCATAAAACAAGGCGACACTTGCTTGTTGCTACCATGAACTCACTTTATTTAGAATCAAAATTACAAGACTTTATATGCCGTTGGAACCTCCTCTAACAATACAACTGTAACCTAATTAACCTAATTAACATGAGCTAATTAACTAATCCTTTATACAGCCTAGGTGATTGAGACATGACCTTTTGCCCAGACTGAGTTAATTATCACAGGACACCTTCTCACAATAGCAGCAGCTCCAATAGGAGTCGTCCCGTCTCCTACATTGTATAGAGGACAATGTGATCAGCTCATTCAATTAACATAAACACAGGTAGTTGGAGTGATGACACCGGCATCTTCTCACAGGATGTGTCCCAACAGTATAATTCAGTCTTATTATTCTAATATGGCATATAGAGGGTTCCCAGAGTCTGTGTGTTTTGGGGGGACATGGAGCTGAATCCAAAGTAACACCAACCCCAGGGTCTCCAGGCATACAGCTCACAGAGAGCACCATTCCCCCAAATGCTAGGGCCCATAATCAAAAGGCAACAGGCTTGCATTCAGTCCTCGCCAACAGCCTCTGTCCCGTCTAGGTTTGTCACAAGAACCATTGCTTACATTTATTCTCTGGAATTGCAACATTATTTTTCATGTTGCGAAGGCCTATGTCTTTCCCATGCTGATCATCTCCATCTAGTGGTCATAAGGCAGTATTTTATTACTGCCAATAATAAACCAACATTCATTCAGAAGAGAAAGTAGCCTAAAGAACATTCATTTTTTAATTGATTCACACAGAATGAATGTACATGAAAATTTTCTGGACAAATGGTTATGCAATTTTTTTTTTTTTTTTTAGGAAATAGACCCTTTTGTACTTTGCACTCGAAAATATCTGAATAAATGGTAAAAGCAGTTTTATTCTGCCTGATCCACACTTGTTTAGTGAATGCAGCTGAATGTTGTCGCCATATTACAACGATTCCTAATCTGTGTGCTGAAACTCACAAATGGTGTGCATTACCTAAAAAGTGCCTGCAGCATCTTTCTAACAATACTGCAGACCTACAAAATACTTTTTCAGACTTCATAAATGCGTTCAAGTCTCTTTACATTAGTTATACGATTACTTAGTCTGATGGTCATTTTGTAAGTCTTCACTCTAATTAGGTGCAGAACTCTCACTGGGACTATGTAAAAGCTCAGAGTTGCCTATTCTTTCAGAGCAGCCGGTAAAAAAGCCCCTGCTACCACTCTATAAAAGAAAAAAAGTAAGGGGACATATATCGGAAGGTTCTGTCATTTAAAGAGGACCTTTCACCATTCACTGCCATTTCAGTCATTCATTTCCTCCAACCTCTCTAATATACAATCAACAAAAATATGTATTTACGTGTATTGTATGTAGCTGATTTTATCTACCTGCCCTCAACTTTCCTCATTTTTTTTGCCTAGGTGAGAGTGACATACCCTCAGCCTCCTACAATATTCATGTCATACATCCCAGAAGGCTGCAGGTCAGCAAGTGCTGAAGTTTCATGATGACATCTATGCAGGCATTCAATCTCATTATTCTTTGGCACTTGTTGACCTGCAGCTTTCTGGGATGTGTGATGTGAATATCCCAGGAGGCTGTGGGCGGCTGAGAGTACATCATTGCAAAAAAATGATGGTCTCGTTTAAGGAAAATCAAAAACCCCAGAAGCACCACAGTATCGTACCAAGAAAACATCAGCATGCACGTTGGGTCATGGAAGGTGCAAATAAGGGGACAACTGCCTGCAGGGAGGACCACAGACTGAACTCTTTAAAAGAATACTACAGGACTACCAGAATGCCTACCAGGAACAGGAACCTACTGCAGTGCTTATTATTATAGTATATTAAAGAGGAACTTCACCCTTATCTTAAAAATTACAACAAAGGCACCTTTAGAAATGTTTAGTAATGACAATCTACAAACAGATCCTTAGAGATAATTTTTAGGTTTTTTATTCTTCGCATAACTTATCCTTCTTTTACTCCTAGGGACTCTTGCACATGAAACTACTTTTTCAGATTTTTTTTTGTATGTATTTGCGCGTATATGCGTCCGCGCATATGCGTGCATTTTTGAGCAAACGTGCAAAAATGTATTTTAGCGTTCTCGTTCTGCACAATACGTAAATGGGCATTTGTGCGCATGAGGTGTAAATTACTGACCAAAAAAGCTGATTTTTCTATTTTATTTTTTTTACTGAAGAATGCACGGCGCTTGTTTATGCATATGTGTACATAGGCGCATTACAATTAATGGGCTGTATCTTAGCTCAGTAGAAAGAAAAAAAAGCTGTACTGCGTATTTTCAAGCTGCAGTGTGCAAGAGGCCTAATTCTTCCCTTGGTGGCCATTTTTTTTAAGGGCAGATAAATCTATCTCCCTTTACTTCCTAGAACTCTGGGCCTGCCTGCTGGAATATGTGACAGTGCACATCATCTTAGGGAGCACTGGTAATGTATCCCTTCTAGTATTCATCTGAGGGGGCCCTGGTTATATCACAGGGAAGTAGAAAAATAATAATTGTAGGTAAAAACAAAATGTTTAACAAATTTATGGAAGATAATTCCATTTAAGTTAGTTTTTGTAAACGGGGTAACGATCCGTTTTAAGATTTGGTATAAAAACAATTGTCCTATCACTATTAATTATTTAATTTGTAAATTATTTTGGGCTATAAGTTAAAAGATTTTTTTCTACCTGGAGTTTTCAGGTGGAACCTCCCCCTCTCCTATTTAAAAATGAAAAAAAAAAAGTTTTTCTGCACTGGTTTCTCAAGCTATTAAAGTGTTACTAAACCCACAACAGTAAAATCAGTCTGTTTATGCAGTAAAACATGTTTGTTATACTCACTGTGGAACCTAAGGGGTTAATCCTCCACATTGTGTAAAAAGGCTGTTTGTCGTCTTTGATCATCTGTTCTTCCACTGTCCCAAATCCATCTCCTGATAAGACAGAGCCTTTGGAGTCACTCTCCGCACATGCTCAGTTTGGTGTGTATTGGTAGAGAGGGCCAATCAGCACTGTCCAGACAGAGGGTCAGGGGTCCTGCAGCCTCATATGACAGTCAGAGTAGAATTAAATCTCCTCCTACAAGCTTTAACCAGACACTGATAGAAGTCACAAGGCTGCTCTAACTGCTGATGAGAAAAGGTATTTAGCAGTTTATATTTACTAAAACAATTGCATTTCCATGCTCTGTGTACTGTGGGAGACCTGATATAGTGAATGCAGGGTCCTGGGTTTAGTAACACTTTCAGGCTGGGTTCAAACTATTGTGAATTGGATGTGAGTTTCCCTGCATCCAATTCGCATAGCAGGAGATTGTTACCGGCTCTCTATGGAGCCGGTTCACACATTTCCGCAGCGGCTCCGGTGCGAATTGCACAGGAGTCCTGTGCGTCTTTTGGTCCATTTTAGGTCCAAATTTAGCCACAAATTCGGGCTGAAATCAGACCTGAAACTGTAAATGGAGACACACAGGACTCCTGCTGTGAGCCGCTGTGTTCTCCAGTGTGAACCCAATCTAAATAAGTTGTATTCTATGCGGTAAGATAAAAAATCTTTTGTGTGTAGCAGACACCCCAGCACCCCCTAATTACTCATCTGAGCCCCATCTCTCTTCAGCGACGTCCACGAATGTCTAGGTCCACCTGGGACACTGCTCTTGATTGGCTGAGACACAGTAGTGGCGCCATTGGCTCCTGCCGCTGTCAGTCAAAGTCAGTCAGCCAATCAGGGGAGAGAGGGGGCAGGGCTGGGTCGGGGCTCCTTGTCTGAATGGACACAGGGAGCTGTGACTCGGTTTAGGTGCCCCCATAGGAAGCTACTGGCTGAGGGGGCACTCAATAGGGAGGGGCCACGAGCAGCAAAGAGGGACCTGAGAAGAGGAGGATCCGGGCTGCTCTGTGCAAAACCAACTGCACATAGGAGTTAAGTATAACATGTTTGTTTTTTGTTTTGTTTTTTAAAATAAGACTTTATAATCACTTTAAGGCTGTTCTGGTGTTGACTACTCAAAAAAAAGTTTGTTATATGGTGGTACGAGTTGCAAATATCAAATATTTAAAGATTTATTGGGGTGAATCACAACTTGAAAAGGTTTAGGAACTGCTAGTCAATGAGCAATAATGGGGAATCTATCAAATATATACTGGGCAAGGGATGTGTGATTTTTGATTACCCTCTCAAAAATCTGATGAGAAATTGTC
This sequence comes from Aquarana catesbeiana, assembly GCF_042186555.1. NCBI lineage: Eukaryota > Metazoa > Chordata > Amphibia > Anura > Ranidae > Aquarana > Aquarana catesbeiana. The sequence continues at coordinate 315,544,499 of NC_133324.1, read as the reverse complement.
AGCTCCCCATTGGCATGGCCAGCATACGGCAGGAATGTATTATATATTTTGGGCAGAGATAGTAATTCTTTATAATCTGGAACAGAATCCAATTATTTCTGTGCTGTTTGTTTTTCACTGTGTGCCTACTATGGAACTAGGATAGCAGAGGTCAAAACGAGAGGCCACCAGACTACAGGTTCTACAGATGTCTTCAGTGCGCTTCCTGCAAGCTGGCTTCATGATGCTTGTTTCCTTACACCTTATAATTGAATGAAAAGGTGTCTGACCCTTTGAAGGAAGTATCAATAGGCTGTGTTTATGACAAGTGGGTGGTATTCATACACAGGTCTGTTGAGAAATAAAACAAGTCATTTTGATAGGGAGGCATGCTTATAAACACAGAAAAATGCTTGTGCAATTTGCTGATTAATCCTGTCATTTCCTCTTGGGAAAGTTATAAGTCTAGCCTGAACTAGACAAAACTTTTATTTTGTTGTATCTGCACAACGTGATCTCGAAGATACTACAAATGGTATGTTGTATGGAAAGACAAACATGCTGACATGAGCCCCGGTCTGAGGTCATTTATCCCCGGAGCCACACCGCTCACACAGCTACTAATCTTTAATAGGAGAATATCGCCTCTGTTCCAAGGTTATTTCATAGCTACTAACGCAAGCATTTTCACATTCACTTGCAAGGAGGATTTGGGCATTTTAATCCTTTGCCAGCAACGGAAGAGTGTTAACCGCTTAGTCACCGTGAAGCCAAATATAGTTGTAAAACATAAGGTATCATTCTGTAATCTGTAGGTCGCAGTTGGCATATACTGTGTGTGTGTGTATATATATATATATATATATATATATATATATATATATATATATATATATATATATATATATATATATATATATATATTTACACACATACCATATGGTAGCAGGATCTCACTGGGCCGTGTATAGTAGGAAGAGTCTGTGCAGTATGTATAGTTTTGGAATATATATTCAATTCTTAGTACTACTAATGAAAGTTTGACAAATGTGGATGACACCGAGAGATTTCTCTTTGTGTTGTGAGGCTGACATGAAATCTAATTTTGTATAAGTAAAGGTTGGCATTTGCTGGATATGATGGCCAAAGATAGAATAAGGGTAATATTCTACATAGCAGAAAGACACATAAAATACCTATACTTTCAATGTGCTGTGTTACACATACAGTATGGATGCGGTGTGTAAATTAATAATAATCAATGTTAATAATTATAATTAATAATGATCACTGTTAAGGCAAAGCCACTGATCAGCCAGCTATGTCTGAATATCGGTGTCCGGAGCCACCTGCAGAGCCCATGTGAACCTTGCCTGATTTGGTCAAGGTGATCGTTACTAAAGGGACTTGTTCCTCCCACTGACAAGGCTCAGGCTTCCATTTGAGGACAGCCACAAATACTAATTGCACCAGGCTAAAGGCTTTTCATAGGTTTTTCACTTTAAAAATAAACATTTTCCTAGTCCAGTTTCCCATGCTTTATCCCTTTTTAAAAACCCTATGAGTACAGAAAGATACTTGTTGACCCACCAGAAACTCAGATCCTAAGACTTAGGATCTGAGATTCTGGTGGGTCAACGGGTATCTTTTTGTACTTAGGGTTTTTCACAACATTTTTGTGGACTGAGTGGCGTCAGCCCTGCCCAGTTGTGTTTTGCTAAACAACTCAACCACTAAGATCTTTACAGCTGTTAGTCAAGGTGAGAACTAGAAAATCTCTTCTTGATACCACAGAAAGTGTGCAGAGGACCCACAATAGGTCTGACATTCAGATAAGATCAGGGTTTTGTTTTTTTTTTCCCGAAATAACAAAATGCTTCAATGGTAAATTTAACAGATCAACCGAAAGCTTATAAGAAGTTCATTGTCAAGATTTACATACACTATAAAGCATTGTTTGTTAACTTTGAAAGCCGCCCCCTAGTTTTATTAAAGCATAACTTGCAACAAAACCTTCGTAAGGTTCAAAACCATACCCCTTGTACCTAAAAAGTGCTCTTGCTGTTTCTGTCCATTAGGGTTTGTTCTCACCAGGCAAAAAACCTTGTTCTCTATGAGGACAGATCACACTATTGTGTTGCAAAAGTACTGCATGCAGTACTTTTTTCACTGCAGCGGGTTGCGATGCAAACTACCACACTGCAATATCATCGGGTGAAACAAAAATAAAATAATAAAAAAAGCAATGGGAATGATTTACTAAAAAGGGAGAGTGCAAAATCTGGTGCAGCTCTGCAGATAAACCAATCAGCTTCCAGGTGAAGCCTGAAATTAGAAGCTGATTGGTAAATCAGCCCCAGTGTGACGTGCCAGAATCGGTGCAATGGCACTGTTTCCACCCAGCGTGCACCAGCAGCCGTGCCATAAGGGCCCTTTCACACTGGGGCGGGGGCGGCGTCGGCGGTAAAGCGTCGCTATTGTAATCGGCGCTTTACTGTCGGTATGTGGCCACTAGCGGGGCGGTTTTACCCCCCTGCTAGCGGCCGAGAAAGGGTTAAAACCACCGCAAAGCTTTGCCGGCGGTATAGCCGCGCCATCCCATTGATTTCAATGGGCAGGAGCGGTGAAGGAGCGGTATACACTCCGCTCCTTCACCACTCCGAAGATGCTGCTAGCAGGACTTTTTTTCCCATCCTGCTAGCGCACCGCTCCAGTGTGAAAGCCCTCAGGGCTTTCACACTGGAATTAAAGCAGCGGCACTTTCAGGTCGGGTTGCAGGCGCTATTATTAGCGCAATATCGCCTGCAAACCGCCTCAGTGTGAAAGGACCCTAAGTGTAATTTCTAATGTGAATGAGCCCTAGAGATTTCTCCTCACTTTCTATCTTGATGACAACCGCTTCTAGGTAGGAAGTGAAGGGATATATTTTTCAATGAACAGTAAGAACTTGACAGGTTTAACTACTCATCCTATTCCAAACTCAGCAAAAAGAGTTTTGGACAGACTACCTCTTTGAATAATCCTACCTACAATTTTTACTGTATTTATTGGCGTATAACACTCACTTTTTCACCATGAAAATTGGGTGCAAATAGTGTGTGCGTGTTATATGCCAAATACTTCAATTTTAGCTGCCTCGGAGGGGACAGGGAGGGGGGCGGGACGAGGGCTATCAGATTAAATATTGTGAGAATCTCCTGCTTACTCAGCGGCCTCTGTAATAGGAAGCTGCTGCATTGAAGGTAATGGTGAGACTGCTGCATTGATGACAACGGTGAGGCTGCTGCTTTGATGGCAGTGGTGAGGCTGCAGATGGGCATTAATCAGGCTGCATTGATGGCAGTGGTGAGGCTGCAGATGGGCACTGACCCTTATGTTGCTTAAATATTAAATCCTTATTACATTTTAATTTTTTTCCTGAAACTTCCCTCTTAAAATTAATGTGCGTGTTATACACCTGTGCGCGTTATATGCCGATAAATACGGTAATTCACATTGACCTCTCACTAGTAGTAATCTTTTTCACTTTAGCAATACATTCTGCCTGTCTGAGTGTCTAATGAAACTGAGTAGAACATTTGGAAGGACTTTTCTCCGTTGCATTTTTAATGTCATTAATTTGGGCATGTAAAACATAAGGGAATTTTCAAGCCCTATGTTCATTACCAGCACAAACCTGAACTGAGCCAACCATTAGAAAATGATGATCCTCTAGAGAAAGCTGTTGTAACACTAGCAAAAGTAAGTCGAAAGCAAGGACGTAAATGGAAATTTATTTTCATCAAACTTTCTTTTTTTTTTTTTTTTTTTTTTTAACTATTTCTCTTTTAAATGTTCTTTACATGTAAAAGAGATCCTGATCTAAGTCATTTTATGTTAAAGCGGAGCTCCTCCGAAAAGTGCAAAGCTCCCTTTGTCTGCCTCCTCCCCCCCTCTGGTGCCACATTTGGCACTTTGTGGGGGGGGGGGACCTGCTTTTGACAGGTACCTGCTCCCACTTCCTGCCTCAGCCAGCCCATTGAGAAAGTGCAGCGCGATTCATGCATGCAAAGTAGGAAACTGGCTGTGAAGCCACAAGGCTTCACAGCTGGTTTCCCTTACCCAAGATGGCGGCACCAGCACCCGAGAGCCGATTCAAGAATCTGTTTAGGTGCGGACAGCGTGGGATCCCTGGACAGGTAAGTGCCCCAATCATAAAAGTCAGCAGCTACAGTATTTGTAGCTGCTGAGTTTTAATTTTTTTAGTGGGGGGGGGGGGGGCTTTTAAAAAGGTGTACTTTGTAATTGTATAAGTACATGAAATCAGCCATATTTGCTCATTGAATATGCAAGGCCCTGCTTTCTGCTTTATAAGTGCTAATTTTCTTTAGATTTACCTTCAGCTATTTAGTGCAATGGCCTGCCTGATTGTGATTGGATACAAATTGATAGTGTTGTTTAGGTTTGACCCCATATTATATGGCTTGTAAATCTAAAGGAAAATTGTACAAGAGAATTGTATAATGTACGGCCAGCGTTTGTTCCTACCAGATGTGTAATCATGCATTTTGTTGCATTTTCCAGTAAAGGAAATCTCAATAAGGAGATTGACCCATTATTCCTGTTCTGGTGGCAACACAGTTTTTGGGATTTTCACTTTCATTTATGGTGACATTGGTGATCAGGATAACTACAGAGAATGAATTGGGGACACGGCAATAAAAAAATCTCACCAAATCTTAAAGGAGAAGTATAGCCAAAGCTTTTTGGGCTGTTTCTGTGGATCACAGAGTGAAGTTTGTTTGCTAAAGCCTGCTGTCGGCTGTTGTCACAGAACCGGTCAAGGCTCTGAAAAGATCTCAACTATATGGTCAGGATCCACCCAGATGCCTGGACTGGCAGCTAGTGAGCAGTGTATGCTGGAGGGGCAGAGCAGGGAAATGGAGACTAAAAGTCACCAGCTCTCGGCAGCCTGAAGACTGAGAGCTGAGCAATCAGCAGCATTTAATCACTCAGTTCCCAGTCTTAGAGCCGGCAGGGGACAGATGCAGCATCCACCTAGGTAAATTTATATACATTTAGTCAAATCAATACTTCTCATTAAAAAAACTAAAAATAAAAGTTTTGTCTTTGAGCCTATGAAGATAGAAACAGGTAGGCTAGTATTCCCAATGAACTGAAATAGCTAATTGACTGGCTGTCATGCTGGTTTTTCGGAATAAATGCTTTGAGTCGTTAACCAAGATACAGATCAGAACAGTCAATGCGTAATTTGTATTCTTATTCTAGGTCAGTGACTTTGGGGGGGAAAGGCAGCCACAACAGCCAGGCATTTAGCATGTTCAGAAGGTTTGTAGTAGCAACCTCCATATTAGCCTGGTGCTGGGTTTCACATTGAACACTGCATTTCTATCTCAAAATATGTGCTTAGTGGAAATACTTTATATTTTCCCTTTAAACTAAATCTACATTTATGGAAAATGTAAGTGACGTGGAATAATAATGCAATAATAATTCTGTCATTTAGCATGTTACCTGCATTGTTCTCTTATTTGTTCAGCTTCTTGATACCCTTTGTGCTTGGACCTTAGAAGAAGGTAAATGTTCTGATAATTTTAACTATTAGTGCAAATTAAAAATCGCGGACAGTACTCAACTGTTTTGCCTTAGTGGGGATTTCAATTTTTTGCTTTCTGGGAATAAAAAAATAAATAAATAAATGTTATGTTTTTTAAATGTAAAACCTGTAAATGTTAATTATTAATGGCAACAAGCAAAGTGAGGTCACCATTTTTTTTTTATTTAAATCATTTTCTTTAATTTATTTTTAAAAAATTGATCCTTTACTTGTCCTATATTACAGTATCAGGTTGGAAGTAGACCTTCACTGTAAAGGGATACTGATGGTTCTGATTAGAGAGGAAGAGCTTCAGTACATCTATTGATCTTAACCTTCAAAATCCAAGCCTCCAGTCCAAACATTCCTTGAAATATCTGCTCCGTCCTCATTCTCTAAGCAACTACACCTAGTAAAAAATAGCATGGATTTATTCAGGAAATATTCTCTACACTTTTCTGTAAAAATGTTGGCAGCAAGCTTTTTAAACTTCCACAATCTGTCCTTCCCACCTTGGCACACAGCCTTCTTCATTCTCAGTGGACTGCTGAGACGTTATGATTATATTTCACATAAGTAAGTCTTATTGAATAAATAATACCCTTATGTATTTTTAATTGAGGCTGGGCAAGTGGATAGAGTCAATGGAATTAAAAGGTTATGCTGCAGCTTGAGGTGAACCGCACACTTTGTTTAAGTGAAGGGCAACCTGTTCTGTAACTTGTTAGAGGTACATTAGACGGCAAAAAATGTTTTCAGCTAAAAACTCAAAATCTACGTTGGTTATGCAGCTTCTTTAGGTGTACAAATGTAATTACGGATGTTTGAATGCTGGTCTCCTGGCGTGTGGGGTGGGATAAGGCGCTCCACAGCCACAGACTACCTCTGCTTGTTGTAAATCACAACAGCAAATCACAAATATCTAAATGATTAAAAATTGAACGTGTCTATTCAGCCGGAAGAAAAGGGTTGACATGTTCCGTTTTTAGGATTTGTTTCTTGGAAACAGTGTGTTAGAGGTCAGTCACAAATTGCAGTGGCTATAAATAAATCGATATGGGAATATGGTTGTGTTTTGTGACATTAAAAAAATATTCATTTTGTAAACAAATGGGACTGTATTATTCCAGTAATGACTGCGGAAAACCTTGGCAAACGACATCGAAAGTTCACTTTCTCTTCCTTTTTTCTTGACATTGAAATTAACTGGTCTTACATCGATGTTGGCCTCCTGATAGATAACCATAGAGATTGGGTAAACATCAACCAAAACAGCCAATTGTGTTGATTAGAATTACTTTTTTTTTTTTTCTTTTTTTATAGCTACTTTTATATGATGGCAAACATCCAGTCATTGTCATGGGAGAAGTCAATTGGCCTTGGGTTTTCACAGCAAATCAAATTTTGTCCCCTGAGAGGAGCATACATTTTGTCCCAGGGTTGTCACCTCAAGTTCATATATATTTTTCCATGTCTAAGTATAAGCCTTTTTGAAAGGGAAAAAAAATGTTTGCCACTTGAGAAGAGGAGATTAAGGGGGATATGATCAACATGTATAAATACATAAGTGGTCCATATAGTGAACATGGTGTTGAGTTATTCACTTTAAGGTCATCACAGAGGACAAGGGGGGCTCTTTACACCTGGAGGAAAAGAGATTTTATCTCCAAATAGGGAAAGGCTTCTTCACAGTAAGAGCTGTGAAAATGTGGAATAGACTCCCCCAAGAGGTGGTTCTCGCCAGCTCAGTAGATTGTTTTAAGGAAGGCCTGGATTCTTTCCTAAATGTACATAAGATAACTACATACTAACATTTATAAGTTAAGTTGATCTAGGGAACGTCCAATTGCCTTTTGGGGGATCAGGAAGGATTTTCTTCCCCTGCTGGAGCAAATTGGATCAGGCTTTATTGGGGTTTTCTGCCTTCCTCTGGATCAACTGTAGGTATAGGATTGTGTATATGGGATTGTATAATTTGTTTCCCCTTCTATTGGTTGAACTAGATCAGTGATGGCGAACCTTGGCACCCCAGATGTTTTGGAACTACATTTCCCATGATGCTCATGCACTCTGCAGTGTAGTTGAGCATTATATTAAATGAAGTTCCAAAACATCTGGGGTGCCAAGGTTCGCCATCACTGAACTAGATGGACTTGTGTCTTTTTTCAACCAGACTAACTGTTTAACTTAGATCATACCTAAATGTCATTTTATGTCTATACCATGACAGTCCGTCCTAAAGCCTTTTGTCACAAAGATAAATGGTGGCGATCTGCGATTTTTTGCGGGACTGTGACATTGCGGCGGACAAATCTGACCCCAAATTACACTTTGGTTACCAGTGACATTATTACATTGATCAGTGCTATAAAAATGTACTGACCAATGTAAAAATGACACTGGCAGGGAATAATGACGGCGGCTTGTCGGCAACTAGCTAAAAAATTAAAAGTCAGCAGCTACAAATACTATAGCTGCTGACTTTTAATAATAATACATTTACCTGTGCAGAGAGCCAGTACTGTACTCACACGGGCCAGTTCTTCACCGGTCTTCTCTTCAGGACCTCAGAGACGCCTAATTCCCACTGTGCATGCGCTGTGTGAATGGTCCCACAGCCTCCTGAAACATGTGACTTGTCCCAGAAGGTGGGGGCAGGGGGAGCGAACCTCTACTGGAATCGCCAATGGAAGTAGGGAGCGGGTACCTGTCAAAACTAGGTTCATGCTACCCCCCCCCCCAAAAAAAAAAAATTGCAAAAATAGGAGAGGGGGGTGGGGGAGAAGAGCGGAACTTCTGTTTTTCAGTGAAGTTCCTCTTTAAAGCGATTGTATACCCGCACATCTAAAAAAAGAAAAAGAAAAAAGAACCCTGCAAGGCAAAGGCATAATGAGCTAGTATGCACTGCATACTAGCGCATTAGGAAATACTTGCCTTAGATCGAAGCCCCCGTATTGCAGCCCAGTCCACACTGAGGGAGCTGACATCTTGCCCTCTGCGTTTCTTCCAGGTTTGCGGCTCCGGCGCTGTGAGTGTTAGGGTAGTTTTAGGTGTGCTAGTACTGTACTGTACTAGTGTACTAGCAAGTTAAGATACACTAACAAATTGCGAAAAAGGTTTTACATTGATAAAAAAAAAAAATGATAATTTTAAGCACCCCTGTCAGTGGTAAATGGTTTGCCCCATCTCTGTAACTGATACATTTGCATGAAAACGTGTTCTGTTGAAAAACAACAGACTCACTGGCAAGATCAGCAGGTGATAAAAAGCTTTAAAAAAAAAAGAAAACAAATACAGCCTTCACATCTAAGAATTGGAGTAAGTTCTGGTACATCCAACTGAAGTAAAAACTCACATAATGGATTGAATAAAGTCTACATGTGTGCAATTAATGTCATTATACCTGGAGGCTTCAGAGTATAACGGAGAACATACTTAAACAGCATGACAATTGTGTGCCCACAGAAATAGGGGCAAAGTAAACCTGCTGCAACCAAACTTGGAGAATACCTATTACAGGCAAATGTCAGATTGGTTGCTATGATGAACGTGGACATTTTTCTATGGCTTGTACTGTATATATGATACAGTTATTGGTTGACTAGCTCAGCTTTCCTGTCGAGCGTCTCAGCAGGGCTTGCCACCTATGGTTTCCAGGGCACTGTAAGCCCAATAGCCTATTTTTTTTTTTATTGGTACATTTGTACCTGCAGTGGTTTTTTTTCATAGACTACAATAGCTAAGATAATTGTACATAAACATTTTTGTCTTTTTAAAATAGTTTCTCCAGCAATTTTTGTACCACTGATTTTTATGTTGATTAGATTCAATCAACATTTTCCTTTTTTTATAAATTTTTCAATATTTGATAGGGCCACACCTTTCTCTGTTCCATTCACTTCAAATTATAATTGAATCTACAGGAATTTCCAGCTGACAATTGATCAGTGTTTTTTAACCTTTAAAAAGATGGGATTGGAAACAAAGGGTTCATTTATACCACACAAACTGCAACCAAATTAAAAAAAGAAATGTTTAAATTGTTCCCCAACCTCTTCACACTACATGTTTGCGGGTATCATTACAATGGTGGGGTCTCTTTGTTATTGAAATTCTGTGCGTCTCTTTTCTGCACCAAAATCACCATCCATACCTAATGGTGAAAACAATTAGAGAATAATCATAGAAAGTAGCTTTTGGGCTTTATATTATCCCAACTTGTACAAAAATGAATTTATCATCAAAAATGCATGTTAATATTCTTTTTAAATCAGGAAACTATGCTAATACGTCTTCTTCACCTTGCTGCTAAATGTATTTCTTGTATTTCACAAATGCCACACAATAACATAATGGCTCTGGGTTTAGGTACTGTATTGTTAAATCGGAAATACAGAGACAGATTCTATTAAAATCAGCAGTCTATTAGTAAAAAGGGATACAACAGTTAATTCACCGCAACAGAATAAAACAGGTGTAAATGCATATTATAGGATGGCAAAAACATTGACTGTAGACCATTTCCAATAATCAATTTTCTAGTTTAAAAAAAGGAAAAAAAAATCTTTTTTTTTTTTTTTTCTTTTTTCTTTTTTTTTAGCACTGGTATAGTTTTTACAAGAGACATACCGTTAACCTAATTCCATACTTTAAGCATATACAAGGGAGCTATAGCTATGGGGTTAAAGAAATACAAAAGTAAGCAAAAAGTATGCAGTGCAGTAAGGAATGGCATTGCAGAGATGTATGGTATGTAGCAGCAGGGCAGTCGGTGACCAGTTTGTAGTGGCAGGGCAGTTAGCAAGCAGTATGTAGTGGCTGGGCAATCAGTGAGCAGTATATGTAGTGGCTTGGCAGTCAGTGAGCAGTATGTAGTGTCAGGGCAGTCAGTGAGCAGTCTATACTGGCTGGGCAGTCAGTGAGCAGTATGTAGTGTCAAGGCAGTCAATGAGCAGTATGTAGTGTCAGGGCTGTCAGTGAGCAGTATGTAGTGGCTGGGCAGTCAATGAGCAGTTTGTAGTGTCAGGGCTGTCAGTGAGCAGTATGTAGTGGCTGGGCAGTCAATGAGCAGTTTGTAGTGTCAGGGCTGTCAGTGAGCAGTATGTAGTGGCTGGGCAGTCAATGAGCAGTTTGTAGTGTCAGGGCTGTCAGTGAGCAGTATGCAGTGGCTGGGCAGTCAATGAGCAGTTTGTAGTGTCAGGGCTGTCAGTGAGCAGTATGCAGTGGCTGGGCAGTCAATGAGCAGTTTGTAGTGTCAGGGCTGTCAGTGAGCAGTATGTAGTGGCTGGGCAGTCAATGAGCAGTTTGTAGTGTCAGGGCTGTCAGTGAGCAGTATGCAGTGGCTGGGCAGTCAATGAGCAGTTTGTAGTGTCAGGGCTGTCAGTGAGCAGTATGCAGTGGCTGGGCAGTCAATGAGCAGTTTGTAGTGTCAGGGCTGTCAGTGAGCAGTATGTAGTGGCTGGGCAGTCAATGAGCAGTTTGTAGTGTCAGGGCTGTCAGTGAGCAGTATGTAGTGGCTGGGCAGTCAATGAGCAGTATGTAGTGTCAAGGCTATCAGTAAACAGTATGTAGCACCAGTGGTCAGGGAGAGGTATGTCGTGACAAAGCACTCAGTGAACAGTATGTAGTGACAGATTAATCAGGGAGCGGTATATAGTGTCAGGGCAGTCAGTCAGCAGTATGTAGTGGCAGTTTAGGGCTGTATGTAGTTGCAGGGCGATCAGTGAGCAGTATGTAATGAAAGGCTAGGGTAATATGTAGTGGCCGAGCAGTCAGTGAGTATTATGCAGTGGTAGGGCAGTGAGCAGTGTGTAGTGGCACAGGGCAGCCAGTGAGCAGAATGTAGTGGCAGGGGAGTCAGTGTGCAGTATGTATTGGCAGGGCAGTGAACAGTATGTAGCGGCAGGGCAGTACGCGGATTGTAGTGGCAGGGTGGTGAACAATATGCAGTGGCAGGGCAGTCAGTGAGCAGTATGTAGTGTTAGGGTGCTCAATCACTTGCTACATGGCTGAGGATATGGAGGACTTCCTGGGCTTCCTAATTCTGGCTCTTCCTCCTTCCTCATCTTCACCTGCTGGATCATCCCAAAATGAAGCAGCCACCTGTTGGAGGAGTGGAGGAGATAGCCACAGCCCTGGTCCATCCACTAACTCCAACTGCTTTGGGAGATTTTCAAGCTAATTCAAAGGATAGGAGAGTGCTAAAGCAGCAGGCTTCAGGCTTCAGGCTTCCACACTGACCGTATTGGCGTCCCAGTACATTTAGTTGTAATGACAGGGACACTCACTGCAGCTGTCACCATAACTGGCATCTGGGGACAAATCCTGGGACAAAGCAGTCTCGGGACAGCTGTCTAAAAAAGCATGACTGTCCCGGCAAATCCGGGCTGTTTGCAAGTGAGTTTGCCCCCATTCTAGGCATGTCATGTATCTGCATGTATGACAACACAACTGCTGCAGTATAAGCACTTGAAAAGGAAATACCAGGGCTGATAAATAAAACAAATAGTTGATTAAAAAAAAACAAAAACATACAAATCAAACTGTAATTCATATTTGGCGCATGCAATATACTAATGCCGCGTACACACGACCGGACTTTCCGGCAGAAAAGGTCTGACGGAATCATTTCGATGGACATTCCGATCGTGTGTGGGCTTCATCTGAATTTTTCTAAAATTCTAACGGACCTAGAAATAAAACATGTTTCAAATCTTTCCGACGGACTCAATTCCTATCGGGAAAACCGCTAGTCTGTATGCTATTCCGACGGACCAAAAACGATGCAAGGGCAGCTATTGGCTACTGGCTATTGAACTTCCTTTTTCTAGTCCTGTCGTACGTCATCGCATTCTAAACAATCGGACTTTGGTGTGATCGTATGTAGGCAGGTCCTTTCAGTGGAACTCCGTCGGAAAGACCGTCGGAGTCTATTTTGACGGAAAGTCCAGTCGCGTGTACGCGGCATTAAAGTTGTTTTTTGTGTTTACACTTTCAAAGTATAACTTATTTGAAAAACAGCTTCAAACAATTCCAAATTTGCTCCGCCTGTTTTTCTTTCCTTTTTATATATAAATTAAAGTAAATCTGATATAAATTTTATTATAGGAGCATTTGCACAAAAAAGAATGGAAAAAAAAGTACCAATGTTGCTCATATTAGCCAATCATTCTCTAATAAAGACTAGAAAATAAAGACGAATGGTTGCTGTGATGAAGTTGGCCATTTCCCTATGGCTTGTATACATGGTGACCAGCTCAGCTTTCCTGTTGAACTCTCTCAGGACAAGACTTTGCATCAGCTGTTGGGACGTGAGATGTACAGTGTCCCAGTACTTAGCATTAAATTAGTCATCAGCACTAGGATTAATTTGGGATCAGTAGGGACCCATTTAGTACAATCTGCCACAGCTTTAAGGATAAGTACTATACACAATTAGTGTTTAACAGTCACACCATTGTCTGAATTGGAACACAGTAATATATATGTTATTTTACCTGTAGACATATTAGCAGTTGGTTGTTTTATTCACAAACTAGCTTTATAGAGGGATTTGCATCAATCAACGCAGGCTAAAAGCCAATCGTTTTCCATAGGCCCCATTCACACTACAATGCTATAATGCTGCATTGAGGAGGGTTTCAATGCATTGTGTAAAAAGGCAGGCATACTGCATTTTTTTTTCTTACATCGCACCTCTTTTTTTTTTTTTGGTTGAACTAGATGGACTTGTGTCTTTATTCAGCCTGACTATGTAACTATGACCACATCTCTGTTTCTTGTCATTTTGTAATCTGATTGAACAAACTACGATCGTGTTCTTAATGCAGATTTCCACCCAAAAGTGGAAGCTTCACTCATCTGCCCCCCCCCCCCCCCGTGCCACATTTGGCACCTTTCGGGGGGGATGGGGGAGCGGGTACCTGTTTTTGACAGGTACCCATTCCCACTTCCGAGAGATCTCACCGCGGCGAGATCACTTGGAAGTTCAGCCCCCCTCCTTCTTCCCCCACCGCTGGGCCATCCAGAAAGCACAGCGTACTTTGCGCATGCGCAGTGGGGAACCGGCTGTGAAGCCAAAAGGCTTCACTGCCGGTTTCCCTTACCACGAATTGCGGCAGCAGCACCCAAGAGTCAATGGAAATATTAGCTGGGGTGCCGACATTGCTGGATTCCAGGACAGGTAAGTGTCCTAATATTAAAAGTCAGCAGCTACAGTATGTGTAAAAGTATAAGAAGTGGGTGCTGCGCTGACCTGTGTAACATCAATATATAGGAACTGAGGGGTTATGTGTGAATAAAACAATAGTAAAAACTCATACGTCGTATCTTTTTAAAAATTACACACAGTGTGTAATCTATAAAACACTAACCCGTGCTCTACTCATCAACATGTATCAACTGTGGCAATACTAAGCATGCAGGGAACACACGTAGTCAATCCTCATGCATACATAGCAGCATGTGCAAAAACTTAAAGTTTTTAAGTATATTCCTAGAGACTGCTCCTGCAGTCTCTAGGAATATACTTGTGGCATATCCCACAAGGCTGTAGGAGCAAATACACAGAGTGGTCAGAGGATGGAGTGGAGGCGTTGTCAGCGGGGGGCTAGCTGCAGAACCTAGAGGAGACAGCCGACTCCTGATAACATCGGAGAAGAGGGTACCTCGGATGTAAGAAGTACATTAAAATGATAGAGACTCTGATTTATAAAATACACATGTGAACAGACGTAGAAAAAAATATATTTAGGGTGACATACATTTTAACTACGCAACAAGGCTGTAGGAGCAAATACACAGAGTGGTCAGAGGGTGGAGTGGAGGCGTTGTCAGCGGGGGCCTGGCTGCAGAACCCGGAGGAGACAGCCGACTCCTGATAACATCGGAGAAGAAGTACATTAAAATGATAGAGACTCGCATTTATAAAATACACATGTAAACAGACGTAAAAAAAAAAATATTTAGGGTGACATGCAATTTAACTACGCAACAAGGCTGTAAATAAGCAAGTGTATAAAGATCTATAGGCAGCTAGTGCCGTCAGGGTATGAGAATGTACAATATATTAGCAGTGGGTTTTCCTTTTCTCGTCCACGAAGGATGTCTGGGGTCATGGAGGCCACATGAACTTGCAATGGACCAGAGATGCTCTGACAACTTAGCCCTTCTGTTTCTTGCCAGAGCTGGCAGATGGTCAGACCTGACAGACAAGACTGGCAATAAATAATTTTAAGAAATCCTGTAGGGACCAGTAACATAGGATAAATCAAGTAAGGACACTGATCTGTTCTTTTTTTTTTTCTATTTGAAATATTGATTTGCAGCCCTTTGAATGACACCAAAAAGCCTAAATTAGAACTGTTGTTGTGTCTTAGGTTTCTAATTCTTGCATGCGCGTCGGAGATCAAAGATGCTTTAAAATCTGCAGTCATGTGATTTCTGGCAGTGCCCCGTGTGCTCGTTTCCCTGTGATGTTCTCTCCCTCCCCCCTGTGGCTCTTCCTCTCTATTCTTCCCAGTCCCTCCCCCCACTCTACCCCATCAACTGCAGATTTAGTTATGCATAGACAACTGTAGCAGAAAATCTAATTTGATGATTAGCAGAACTGCCAGGATCACTTCATGTCAAGAGATGCTATCTCTCTGCTTTCTCACTGATTAATCCCTCTCACAAAACAGCTGCAATGAACTTGCCCCTAAGGGCTGATTGTAGTCATCAATGTATCCTCACCGCGTCCCAGCTATTGAGCTTGACTAAATCAGGCAAAATGAAAGCATATCCTCTGCATAGCATGTCCGGTGTAACCTCTACACTTCAGTGCAGCAGGATAACCTTTTGTCGGGGACAGTTCCAGCTAATCCGGCTAATAAACTCGGCAAGCGTTTCCCAGAAGCTCGGCCACAAATGCAAAGTATTGCCCTTTTCTCTCCAGATCGGAGGTTTCTGAGTCAAAGAAGCAGTATGTGATGGCTTCATAAAGAGCACCTACTACGTTCTACACATAACCAAAGTACTAGTAGGAGTAGTCCAAGTATTGTAAAGGCTCGTTCACCATAGTGCCGTGACCTGCGTTTAACAGGTCACCGCCACAATTATTTTCTATGTGCCCCATTTACACTGCAACACAGCCAGGAGATGCGGTAAAAGGCAGATATGTCGAATTTTATGGCAGGGGATTGGAAGGCACCATATGTCACCACAGTTCAGCATAACGCACCATGCTGTTGTGCAGAGACATGAATGAAGTGGCTTTTTTTAGAATGCAAATAAATTTAAAGGATAAGTTCACTTAAAAAAATATATATAATAAATGCACTTTTTTTTTTTTTTGCAGGTAAAAAATGTGCATTTACTATTTTTTTTGTAGGAGTCTGAAAAAGATTGCACCCGCAATCAGCAGATCACTGGTTCCATGCAGGACTCCTACAGACTGTTACTGTAAGCTGTTACAGTGTAAAGCCTAGTACACACGATCCAAATGTCGAACATGCAAACGCCATGCTGGTAGTGCCATGGTAGGGTATAATGGTGGGAAGAGTGGCTATAGGGACAAAGGATAAAGCCTAGTACACACTACTAGTTAATGCAAAAAAAAAACAGCTCAAGAGGAGCCGCTGTACTAACTATGCAATGTTAGCACAGGGTGCTACTGTGTTCTGACAGGGGGACGCCCCCCCACAGAACATTCCGGTCCGATTGGCAGACCTTTTTTTGGCTTCTGTCGGACCGGCTGCAGTGCACAAGGGCCGAATGTCGGCCGGTTTCTATCGAACCAGCCGATGCCGCCAGACATTTGGCCCCTGTGTACTTAAGACTGAATCACCATTATGTTCCGATTTCAGGTCTTGTTATTATCCCACTTTAGTAACCACACACAATTTGGCTATTACCTTTAACTTATTAATAGCCTCTGCAACTTTCAAAAAAAGCAGTTTGTTTAAAGTTGATACCTGTGGTCCGTGTGTGACCTCTCCCAAGCCTGTCCGAAAAAGTCCTAGAGAAAGTAACCCTCCCCAGCCTGCCTAGATGCCAGGCCATGCCATAAGTGGAACAGGCACCCCAAGCGAGTGTTGGACAAGGTTATGCAGCGCCCAGGGCAAAGATGTCAAACTGCACCCCCCTCTTCCCTTAGGGTTATAGTCAGGATGCCCCCCATCCCTGCAATAAACCATTCCGCCCAGGGCAGCCGCCCCCTCCTGCCTACTCCTTGTCTAGGCCCTGCCCCCAGCACCGCAGAAGCTCATGTTTTGCCAGTTTCAAAACCTGCGCATGCTCTCTCTCCATTTTTTACACAATGCCACGCTCAGACACTATTGTGGCGAGGGGAAAAAAGGGTACACTGCACACATGTGGGTTTTGGGCCCATTGTTCCTGCAGTTCTGGAGGCATGTATCCCAGCATTGAGGCAGGCCGGGGAAGGTCTTGGACTTTTTCTGGCAGGCTTGGGAGAGGACACACAAGACCTACAGGTGGGACATTAAAAAAGCTCAAAAAAAAAAAAAAGAAGCTCCTTTTTTAAAACTTTTTATCCACTGTAGACACTTGAACGCAAGGGAGCTTCTTTTGGGAAGGTGAACTTGGCCTTTAAAGTGTATCTATATGCAAAGCTTCATGTAATTTCCTGTCCTGGGGAAACCTCCTTTACCAGACAGGAAGTAAAGGAACCTCACCAATGGAGCTTTCAACAGCAAGAAAAAATGTTTGGGGTGAAGAAAAGCTTTAACTCCAAATATAATACGTTTATTACTTGTGATAGTTTCTTAGTTGAACATAATCTAGTTTCAGTGAGAGACCAGCACTTCTCTTCAGAGAGTACTATTATTTATTTCTATGTGAGTGGCTGCAAATTTTCTGAATGAATGCAAGGCATTCTCTGATTGGACAAGGTAGAGAGGTGGGGCAGCGATGTCACACTCTCCACCTCATCCAATCAGAGAATGCTTTGCATTAAATCAGATAATGCAAAGCATTCTCTGAATGGTGCCCGTGCCAAGTGGCTGACCTCTTGTCTTCAAAATGCATGAGGCCAGCCGCTCAGCATGGGACTCGGTAGCAAGTGGAGATCACTAGAGTAGCAGTGTCTACTTCAGTGTTTCCAGCCTCCAGGGGCATGGGCCAGGTACGGTATATGCATAGTTACACTGGTCCAAGGTGGACCAATGTAGCCATGTAGAAATATGCCATGCCTGGAATTGTTCTATAAAGTACAGTTACATTATAGTAATCAGTTGGCAACCATATTTAATTCTGCATAAAATTTGCTTGCTACATTGGTACATTGCATATACTTATGATATGTTTAAACTTCTTTTCTAGGCATCCTGCATATCTTGTTTTGATTATTCTACGTGCATGTTTTCTACAAAAAAAAGTTTTTTTCCTGTATATTGTAGGTATTGAAATTAAGAAAAGGGGGGCAGTGGTCTGTCTCATGAGTGCTTTGCTAAGATGACATTACATGATCAGGGTGGTTTTATGTCTTTAAGAAGCCTGAGGCAGAATTTTTATAGTTCCCACCAGTGTATAAAAAAAAAAAAGGGAGAAGCTCTTGGTGTGCACTCTTGCTGATTGGCTTCACACTGTGCTCTCTCATGCAGTCATTGCCTTCTCCACTTCTACTGCCATCCAACACTCTGCTAATAATCAGCGACACACTGTACTCCATGGAGTGGCTCTGAAATCTGAGCAGGAGCAAGCTTGAATAAACGGTGAGGTTTGAGCCACAAATGGAGAATTCCCTCATTTTGAGGGATAAAGTGGGCCATACATATTCCATCTGATTGTACAATCTCACACCCTGTAAAACCAGATTCACCAAAGTATAATTCCGGTTTACCTCATGGACTTTGTTCCTTTGCTGGCCAGAGCCCTCACAAATAAAGATACCCAGGAGCAAAACCATGATGGAGTGACCTTTTCCCGGTGTGTCCAGTGACACCATTAGAGGTTGTAAGTGGTTTCTCCATGATTGCGCTGCTGGTGATGTTCTCCTTCCAACAGAATCGATAGTGTATCATTTTCTATTTACCAACACCGATGTAGTGTCTGGTTAGAGAGATACTGAACAGATTACTGTTTTCGCCCATGCAGCTGTATACAAAGAAAAGGGCACCTCAGACCTATTCTTCATAATCCTCTCACATCAAGGCCATGGTTACTAGCTACCGCTCAGGCATAAGGGTGGGACGTTGTACACCAGATAAAGAGGCAGAATCTATATCAGGCTGCTTGCTAGTTAAAGCGAACCTTGACTCCCCAAGCACAAAAATCCGTGTGGCATGCAGCTCTGTACACACATCCCATTTAGTCATTTACATAGTTACATAGTAGGTGAGGTCGAAAAAAGACACAAGTCCATCAAGTCCAACCTATGTGTGTGATTATATGTCAGTATTACATTGTATATGCCTGTACGTTGCGGTCGTTCAGGTGCTTATCTAATAGTTTCTTGAAACTATCAATGCCCAACGCTGAGACCACCGCCTGTGAAAGGGAATTCCACATCCTTGCCGCTCTTCCAGTAAAAAAACCTCTACGTAGTTTAAGTTTAAACCTCTTTTCTTCTAATTTTAATGAGTGGCCACGAGTCTTATTAAACTCCCTTCTACGAAAAAGTTTTATCGCTATTGTGGGGTCACCAGTATGGTATTTGGATATTGAAATCATATCACCTCTCAAGAGTCTCTTTTCCAGAGAGAATAAGTTCAGTGCTCGCAACCTTTCCTGATAACTAATATCCTCCAGAGCCTTTATTAGCTTTGTTGCCCTTCTTTGTACTCGCTCCATTTCCAGTACATCCTTCCTGAGGACTGGTGCCCAGAACTGGACAGCATACTCTAGGTGCGGCCGGACCAGAGTCTTGTAGAGCCGGAGAATTAACATTTTATCTCTGGAATTAATCCCCTTTTTAATGCATGCCAATATTCTGTTTGCTTTGTTAGCAGCAGCATTGCATGCCGTTGCTTAGCCTATCATCTACTAGGACCCCCAGGTCCTTTTCCATCCTAGATTCCCCCAGAGGTTCTCCCCCCAGTGTATAGATTGCAGTCATATTTTTGCCACCCAAATGCATTATTTTACATTTTTCTACATTGAACCTCATTTTCCATGTAGTTGCCCACCCCATTAATTTGTTCAGATCTTTTTGCAAGGTTTCCACATCCTGCAGAAAAGTTATTGCCCTGTTCAGCTTAGTATCGTCCACAATTACAGAGATTGAACTGTTTACCCCTTCCTCCAGGTCGTTTATGAACAATATAAACAGGATTGGTCCCAGCACAGAACCCTGGGGGACCCCACTACCCACCCCTGACCATTCTGAGTACTCCCTATTTATCACCACCCTCTGAACTCGCCCTTGTGGCCAGTTTTCAATCCATGTACTCACCCTATGGTCCATGCCAGCAGACCTTATTTTGTACAGTAAACGTTTATGGGGAACTGTGTCAAATGCTTTTGCTAAATCCAGATATACCACATCTACGGGCCTTTTTTTATCTAGATGGCAACTCACCTCCTCATAGAAGGTTAATAGATTGGTTTGACAAGAACGATTCTTAGTTAATCTATGCTGATTACTGTTAATGATACCGTTCTCATTACTAAAATCTTATATATAATCCCTTATCATCCCCTCCAAGAGTTTACAAACTATTGATGTTAGGCTAACTGGTCTGTAATTCCTAGGAATGTGTTTTGGGCCCTTTTTAAATATTGGTCCTTCCATTGGCTTTTCTCCAATCAGCTGGTACCTTTCCAGCCAGTAGACTGTCAGTAAAAATTAGGAACAATGGTCTGGCAATTACTTGACTGAGTTCCCAAAGTACCCTCGGGTTCAAGCCATCTGGTCCCAGTGATTTATTAATGTTAAATTTCCCAAGTTTAATTTTAATTCTGTCCTCTGTTAACCATGGATGTGCTTCCTGTGATGTGTCATGAGGATAAACATTGCAGTTTTGGTTACTGTAGACCCCCGATTCCCTCGTGAAGACTGAGGAGAAGAATAAATTCAATACCTTTTGTACATTGAAAGAGTTTTTAGCAAACTTACATTTCTTCCCCCCACTTCCTGGTTTTCATAGACGCTGGTGCTGTAGCCAGGATCTTACAAGGGCGCCTTGGTAAGGTTACATCACCAGTGCCTTCCAGGGAGATCTCATCTGATTTTGCACATGTGCTGTACTGGACCTGGTGTGGTTTGTCATTAATTAATAACCAATCGTGCCAGGTCTTGCATGGTGCATGAGCTATAGGAGGTGTGGCATTTTATTTTATTTTATAACAAATCACCTCAGATCCCCTACAGTGCATTCTCAAGATCAAGTCCAGGTGTCATCCGTAGAGTGACGCAGAAAAAGGAAAGAATGGTGCTCGTGTTTCCTCTCCGCATGAAGAAATAGACCATAGGCACCGCAGAAAATCTAGAAAAAAGATGCTAAGTTTATTGCTATTCAAACAAGGATTGCATTGCTGTGAGTTTTTTTATTGGCAGGTGGGGGTGGGTAAAATAATGGAACAAACATTCTTTAATAAGGAAAACAAACATTATAATTGAAGTGCCACAACACTGCTAAGAAGTCCAGATACAACTTTATTCCAATAAAAGTCAGGGGAACAATCCAAAAAAGGTATGCAAAGCATTTTGGAGGTCCAAGAGTACCCCCCTTTATCAATGCTTGATTGACAACAATGTGAAAAAAACAAAAGTGAACTGAACCTGCAATGTTATTTTTTCCATTGTGAATTATAAGCATTGACCTTATCAGCAGCCTGTTTGGCAGCCAAACAAGCTACTGATAAGGCCTATGATTCTACCTCTTTTATCAGAAAAAAGTTGTATCTGGACCTTTTAGAAGTGGTGTGGGGCTTCAATTTTAATTTTTATTACATTACACGCCAAGCCAATGAGACCATAGAGATCCTTTGAGGTGTAGAAACGGCCTGTCCGGAAGGTTTGTAAGACCCAAGTCCACATCCCCACTTGTGTGCTGCCTATATACACTCAAGTCATTGATGTAAACAATGTAAGCCATGGACAGGACTGTTCATACATAGCTTTTTCTGTTAAAGTGAACCTCCCATTAAACAGTTCCCTGGTTCTAAGAGGGAGCATATAGGTATTGGCATATTGTATTATTGTTAGAACAAAAAGAGAAAAAATTACTTTGTTCTTACCATGAATAAATTACTGCAACTAAGCTCCTTCATGTTACCGTAAACCAAGCTAATCTAGATTATATGGCCCTTGCCAACCAAGAGTATTTTTAAGCATTTAATGACATTGGAAACTGCAGGGTGTGCTTTGGTGAAATGCTGTGTAGCGAATACATTTTTAAGCAGAATTCTGTGTAACCCCCAACTAGTCCAAAAAATACTTCCTTCCCCACCTAACACCTGTGCTTGTTTACCTGTGTAAAAAAGATATACTTACCTATTTTCATGCTGCCCTGGTCTGGTCATGTGACAACAGAGGAGAGGAGAGAGCACTTGACATCCATTGTCGGCGCTTCCTTCTCTTCCCTGCAACCACGCTGGCTGACACAGTGGAGTCAGATCATGTGACCAGACCAGAGCGGCATGAAAATAGGTATATGTATGCATTATTTTTATACAGGTTAGTAGGCATTGGTGTAAGGGGGGGGGGGGGGGGGGGAGTATTTTTAAGATTAGTTAGAGTTATCTTGGAGTTCTACCTTAATATCGATGGCCTAGGTAAAATAGTGATACAATATAACGCACAGATCAATTTTGCAATATACAACCCTTAAATTGTGTTATTTTTTTTGACAGAAGATAACTGAATAATGTCAATGTAAAGGAATTATGAGCATTGAATGTATTTAAATTGCCAGTATTACTCGTTCTTATGTAGATTTATTATTGGTAGAAATTGTCATGCAATCTATGATCTGATGGTACATACATTTTCTGCCCAAAGTCTTCCTGAAGTAACTATGCAGATAATGACATACTGGTCCTGGTGCTGGTGGAACACAGACAAATTTGGAACTCTTCACAAGTCAATGGCAGGGCCTTATAGTAGGTTGCTGAGGCAGCAGGCCTACATAGCAGTGTTGGATGTGGACAGGTTTGGGTAGTTCTACAGCCATCATACAGAGATGTAGGGCATGGGCAGTGCCATCCTTTCAGAAAAAAGCACCTTATAAGCGATCAGATAGCAATATAGCTCACATTCTGCTTTTATAAAGGTAAATAAAAGTATTTACATGCCACTATTACCACCTTGTAACTAGTACATTGGTGGCAGTAGCAGCATGTAAATAAAGATAAACCCATGGCAAGGAACTAAGTTGAGATTACAAATATGGGATCTGTCATATGTGCAAAAGGAGCTGGTGGCTCCTTCTCTTCTCGAGTGCCCCATCGGAAAACCTCTCTCATTCGGGACACCCATGCGGGCGCTCTCCCAAGTCCTGCTGCTGCGTCTATTGACACAGACAGCAGGACTCAGCCCTGCCCCCCAGTGCCCGCTTCATTGGATTTGATTGACAGCAGCGGGAGCCAATGGCTGCGCTGTTATCAATC
Organism: Aquarana catesbeiana; assembly: GCF_042186555.1. Classification (NCBI taxonomy): domain Eukaryota; kingdom Metazoa; phylum Chordata; class Amphibia; order Anura; family Ranidae; genus Aquarana; species Aquarana catesbeiana. The sequence goes on along the minus strand of NC_133324.1, from coordinate 315,521,377 downwards.
TATCCAATCAGGACACAAGACACCGGCCGGAGCTGGTGTGTTCATTCCTGTCGTGGGAATTACGGGGCTCAGGCAAGTAAAAGGGGGGCTCGGGGGGGGGGGGGGGGGGTCTTGCATCACAGGAAGTTTTTCACCTTAATGCATAGAATGCATTAAGGTAAAAACCCCTTTAAGATTTGTTCGGCTAGACAGTACAGCCAGTCTGATAACCTGACTTTTCTTTTTTGCTGCATTTCCGCAACATAGCTTGAACTGCACCCAACTTGTGACTGGACAGTGATGGGGCAGCAACTGACTGATGAGCTCATCTCTCTGTTCTTTTCTCCTGTCATCATGTTTCTTATCAGTATCATGTAATGCTGGATACCTGATTGGACCTAATTACTGCCTCTCCCTCTCTCATTCTGAGAGCTGTTGTTCTGGGGGTTACGAGAAGCTAACATTAAGTCAGATTCATGTATTTATAGTAAATGTGTTTAAAATGCATTTCATGATTTTTTTTTTTTTTTAACCCATAATTGCATTCATTGATGTTTTCTTTTTCTTTTTTTTTTTTAATACCTGCCTGGGGTTCAGCGTTAATGATGTTGGTTCTTTTATTACTGCACATCAGTTTTTGCAGAGTGTGGCTGAATCTGTCCATATGGGTTTAGCTGCTGTAGAACACAAATTGACATGGTCTTTCTACCTTTGGCCGGCAGATCAGACCCAGTTGACAAATTTTTCCATATAACAAATGTTCGTACACACGCATACACAAGCATCAATTAAAAAAATGTGAATGAAAAGAAACAAATGAGCGGTGCTTTAGAAAACATACAGCAAGCTCCTCCATTTGCCTTTGAGAAAGAGCGGGAGGACAGATGGAATTTAGACAGGCGTTTAGAGTAATTACTCTGTAACGAGGATTTTGTTGTGAAATTAGTATCTTAAGGAGGTGGTGCAGATATCTTTCAAAGGATGAATACCTCATTAAGAATCTGAATAAAGAAAAAAGGGAAGTGACGGTTTACAATTGGAGCTTGGCAGACACCTGCCTGGTTTTAAATAACAGCTTTGTCCTTCGGCTTTTAAAACTTGTATCAGTTTTGCTGAACTGCTTTGTTTAAGCGATACAAATCGCTTGTGTTTTGCATAGCAAGGAGAGCGTATCATTCTAAAAATGAATGTTGCAGTGGAATTAACACTTCTGTGTGCAAACCTACATTACCGGAGAACACACTATGATGTTCTTGCTAGTTAGGCCTTTAAAAAAATTGACCTGGAAACATATCATTTGATGACAGGTAGGATTTGCCTGACCCATGCAATTGGATTCCTTTTCACAATCTGTCATTTAGTTTGACAGATCTTATACAGAGTAGATACTTTGTATCAGAAGTCCTTGTTAGAAGACTCTGCTTATACATTTCAAATAGCTACACAAGGAAATTCGGCCATAAACAAGCAGATGCCTCCCTGCCCAGAGAATATACTCATCATTCCTACCATTGAAGATGTTTCGTGTATGACATATCCAATGCACAGAAGCTTTCTATGCATGGTTAACACTTCATTTCCCCTTTTTTCATTGAGAAGATGGGAGTATCAGCCATGTTGCCCTTAAGTTTCCCAGCAAATCAGGAAATTTAATGGTTACTTCTGATGATCAAAAGCACTTAATATCGCCCCCGCTTAGGGTAGTAGTCATAGCATGATGGGAGCTAGCATTTTATGGTAACTCTAAGAACCCTTTCACACTGAGGCGCTTTTCAGGCGCTTTCACGGTAAAAAAAGGGCCTGAAAAGCTCATGAAAACCAATTTCCATTAAAATAAATTTAATGCTTTCTCACTGGGCCGGTGTGTTGGGGGCAGTGAAAAACTGCTGCAAGCAGTGTCTTTGGAGCATGTTTGGAGCGCTAAAAAAAGTACCTCAAAAGCGCCTCTCTCCATTGAAATGAATGGGAAGCGCCTGAAAAGCAACGAAAAGTGTCTCAAAATGGTTCTTTTGAGTCACATGACCTTCTAAAAGCGCACTGCTAACGCCTCAAAAACACTTGAAAAGCACCTCAAAAGCGCCCGCGTTTTATGGGCAATTTTCAAGCGCCATAGTATGAAAGCAACCTAAGGGCTTGTTCATACCAGCCTGCACGCTAAAGCGGGCTGTTCTGGTGTGTGAGCTGGTGTTCAATGTGCAGCGGGGGTGAGAGTTGATGCCTTGCGTTGTTACAACATGAATGTCAGGAGTAGAAAAATTTGTTGGTAGGTCATGATATACGTAAAGGGTCTCTAACAACTAAAGTTTTTATTTATTTATTTAATTATTTATCACTATTTTGGGACAGTTTTCCTTTTATAATAAAAACAGTGCTTCAGTGATATTGTTTCTTAAACAATGGGGGAGATTTACTAAAACTGGAGCACTCAGAATCTGGTGGGAGCCAATCAGCTTTTAACTTCAGCTTGTTCAATTAAAGAGGAAGTAAACCACTGGCTTTTTTTTTTTTCTGACCTGCAAAGTAAGGCCTCTTTCACACGGGGCAGATCAGTCATGATCCGCCCCGTGAACACACGCTGGCTCAGCGGGGATCGCTCCGCCGATCCCCGCTGAGCAGGAAGATGACAGGTGCATCGCTGCACACTGTGCAGCGACGCACCTGTCAGAGCGCCGCTCTCCCCTATGGGGGGATCGGATGATGACGGTCCGTAGTGTCCGTCGTCATCCGATCCGAAAACGGAGGGAAAAGTAGGTTTTTCCTCCGTTACACTTTTCGGATCGGAGCGGGGTCGGATGTCAGCGGACATGTCACCGCTGACATCCGACGCTCCATAGGGATGACTGTATGTCCGTTTTTCATCCGAAAACGGATGGATGAAAAACGGACATACGGATCATCCGTGTGAAAGAGGCCTTAAGCATACTAACACATTATGTGAAACTTACCTGCAAACGAAGCCCTCCACCGCTGAAGGCCGCATCCATCTTCCCCGGTCTTCCTTCCGGGTCCACGGACTCCGGATGTGTGACTGGCCAGAGCCACGTGACATCACTCCTATGCATGTGCGTGGCAGCCGCCAGTCACGGCACAGGGCTCTGAAGGAACAGCACGGGTGGCCGTTCCTTCAGAGCGCATACGCCCATGACGTCATCGGCTGCATATACAGTAAATGGTGCACAATTAGGAGATATTTACAGTACCTATAGGTACAATTAATCGATGGGAGTTTGCAACCACTTTAAGCTTTGACAATAAAAAAGAAGCTGATTTGTTTCTTTGTAGAGCTGCACCAGATTTTGCGTGCTCCAATTTTAGTAGATGACCTCCAATGACTATATACTGTATGACATAAGCATGTACAAAACTGAAAACATTTGTTATCACTTGGTAACTAACCTTACATGGTTGTAAAGATATAAACAATGTTTTACCAGTAGTATTGCTTGCATATGTTCCCCATGGATGACCGTTTTAAATTGTTTAATCATCACCGTATTTGAGGTCTAAATGATTTCCCTCTGTACTATTAAATAGCTGTTAGCTTCAGCTTTCAGAAAATCCCCCCAAAAATGGAGGGTATCTTTTTTTGAATACTCGGTTGTTCAATTATTAAAATATCCTGGACCTTTTTGTCAGTGTATTTCATAGCTGTAGCTTTATTTTGTAACCATGTTCCAAATGCTACAGTTTCAGTCCATCCAAAACTAAAGCTAGCTATACCTTAATGTATTTTTAAACAAAGGTCCTATAAACATTCATACAAAATGTACATTTGATGTCTTGACGAATATCGTTCGAAAAATACTTCAAAATGTTGTAATAAATAGACTTTCTCGTACAAAAGCCATATACCCTGTTAGAACTTTGTTAGTTCAAGAAAAGACCTTTAATTTCATTCCACATAATTCCTCTGTCCACTCTATACATGGTGAATGTATGAATCTCCTGCTGTATGGCTTTTAGAAGAATACCTGTATGAAGCCTCTGTTTGGCCCAAAATTTTCCATGCAGCTCAGAATATCGGGCAGGAAGTGGTTGACAGGGCTACCCACGCAGCAAATTTTGGCTGGTTCATCAGGAACCCGCCAAAATTCATATAGCATAGCATATAGCCAGCTTAAGATTTCTTGATGTATCATTACTGCTTGCTCCTCAGGCTTTCTTGCATAATATATTAAATGGATAAAGAAGTGGAAACGTAGGGCTCCCTTGTGCACTGTCACAGTGGAAGATATGACACTGGCAAAGTGCAGATATATTTCACCAACTGACTATAAATCCTCTATGTGGACTCACAATCTACCACCCTTTTTATTATGCTTTACCCCCCCAAAATTGTTCTTGGAGATTATTACCCCCCATCCCCCATCCAACCAATTCACTCTCCTCTATTGCTTTGACAATGTATTTAGTCCTGCCAATAAAGCTTATATGAGCTTATTTGAAGTTGTATACAATAGATATGAGAAAAGAAACCAGTGGATGATTCAACCCATCAGCATCTACCCAAAGTATTTTTTGCAGCTTAGTAAACACCAGGCTCTGGTCAGAGATGCTAACAATCCGATGTTAGTATAGCGATCTCCCATTCTGTTCTATTGTGTTCTGATAGGGGATGCCTGCCCACCAGAACACTACAGTAAGCACTCTCAGCCATTGGCTGAGAGCGCTGATCAGTAGCCGGTCGGCTGCAGGTTTTCTAGCATGCTTGTCTGACAGAAGCTGGCTGAACGTCCGGCTTCTGCTGGACCGGCTGCAATACACACAGGCCGAATGTCAGCCAGTTTCTATTGAACCGGGCGATGCCGGCCGACATTCGGCCTGTGTGTACTAGGCTTTAAGCTTCCATATATTTCATTTTAGGCAGACAAAAAAAAAAAAATATTTCCGCCCTAGCATAATTATATGAAGTGGCGCATGGACAAATGGGGCAAGTACTCTGAGATGTGATTTTATAATTAGGTCATAGTACCTTGGGGGAATAAAAAACCTCTATCTGCTGCTTCCTGTCTATTTACTAACATTTTACCTTCTTTTTCTTGGTTTATGAATGTAGTGCAAACATCAGGAAAAAATTACCAGAGAGAACATGGGTATGCAGAGTTTTAAGAAAGTTTGTTTCCTTTGAGGATAAATTGGGGTGAGCACTAACATAAATCTATTAAGATGAGGGCACCGTGTGACGAGAAGGTGCTTGAGATATGGACTGTGCATTGTTTTAAATTTTATTACTGTGTGAGACATCTGCACAAACTGTTGCATTTTTGTCTGAGTCGTGGGGTCCCCCTTAGGACTGTGCATTGTTTTCTATTGGGATTGCAGTGTTCCTATATATCCTTGTTGTTATAAGACTTCTGCCCTGATAAGCAGTGTCTGCTTACTAATGTTATTAATGTCTTCTTGCAGTGCTGCCATCTGCCTAGCTGACCATAAGTCTTTGCAACTATGTTGGCGTGTCTTCAAAGAACCCAGAATCCTCCAGTAAAGCACCTTGTATGTGCAAACAAGGGGCTGGAACCTCGAAAGTGTAAGTACATTGCAGAGAATTGTCGATTTTTTTTTTTTTTTTTAATTATTTTTTATTTTTTTTTTCAACATATTTGCTGTAAGAGTTTCAAATGTTTTGATTCAGACATAGATCTGATAGTATAGTGAAAACTGGGGTAAACTACTAAATACTCATTTGAAGTTCTGGATGTACAAGGTGTGCCATGCTTATTGTGAATATACAAATGTATAAAACAGTGTATAGGTTTATAGTATCCAGCATAGCAATGCAGACAGTTGTTACATTCAGCAATGCTTGATGGGTTTTGTCAGGAGACAGTCCATGAGGTGCTTAGTAACAGCTTGCAAAGTTGGCAACATATGCAGTGACACATACAAGGTAGAGGCACAGGCATTGGCAGAGCCCACTAGCGTAAGTGATCTGAAACTGAAACCGTAAAGTGCGCACGTCTGTGAATCCCAGTGAGGTCAAGAAGAAAATAGATATAGATGTGCTGTTACGCTATAGGTTTATCTCAGTGACTCAGAAGATAAGGAAAAGGTAATTGCATAGATGCAGAGGATCATGCTATTAGATATGACCTTAGAGCATTTGCAAGGTTAAAGTAAAACTCCTAGGCTCTGCTTTTAGCTTGATTTTTCCATAATCACCCTCCTACTCCTGAAATAGCTTTGTTGTATGGTTAGTCAATTGCATGTCTCTTGGTACCTGTTCCTATGTGATGTGTCGCGAGCCATGCTGCATCTGCCTCATAGAAAATTCTGACATTAAGAGCTATGTCCACGCCAGGTTTGGGACTGTGCTGGGCGTCCAAAATCAGTCTCAGTGCAAAACAAGGCAAAAAGCCTGTTATGCTAGTTCACACCATCACACCAAAGCCCAATTCACTTTACTTGTGACCTCTGTGAGGTTTTTTATTATGGTTAGCAATGGTGGTCGCTCCATTAGGGGTGCAGAGCCCCCAATCCATGCACCCGGCCCATAACCTACATGCAGGGTGCCGGACGCATGGATTTCAAAAAGTTTTTTTTTTCTTTTTGAAGCACATGATTAGAGCCTGACGCTCTAATTGGCTTCAAAAAGGGCGGGCTCGGGGAGCAGAGCACTGCGCCCCTAGCCCACCCACTTGTGTGACAATAGCGAATTAATATTCTCTATTGTCTTCCTGCCTTTTCCTCCCGGCCAATCAGGAAGCAGGTCTTAAGACTTGACTGGCCGAGAGGAAAAGTGATTGTATTGGCCGGCCAGAAGCAGGGGGGAAGCAGCCAAGGAGGAAATGCAGGTGGAAGCTGCCTGCGGGGCTGGTGAGCAGAGAGCGAGCAAGAGGGGGGGGGTTATTTGCCGAGTGACAGGGAGTGGGAAAAATGGAGCACCAGCTGCCACTGATGGTTATTGTCCTAATTATGGAGATTTTACCTTACGTCCTGTCTTGCTGTCACCAAAAGATGACATAAGGGTAACTAGTGACACCAGGATAGGAAGACACATACAGTAATAAAACCTGACACATGTTTTAACCATAGGTGTGCGCAGCCTATTGCATTAGGGTGTGCACCCCAAAACTCAAACACATATGCGTATGTATAATATATATATATATATATATATATATATATATATATATATATATATATATATACACACACATATACTGTATATACACACACAAATACTAACATATATGTACATAAAACCACCTATTTATGTGCCTGCCTAACCCAAGTGCCTTTGTTCAACTTTTTATTAAAAAATAATAAATGCATAGAGGTATAACTCCTGCTAGCGGCTGAAGGGTTAAAACCGGCCATGTTGCGGTGCTGCCAAAGCTCTTTGCAGGCGCTGTGCCAGCGCTGCCAATTCATTCCAATGGGCATTGGGCGGTTTAGAAGCAGTGTATACAGCGCTACCACACCACCCCAAAGATGCTGCTTGCGGGACCTTTCCTAACGTCCTGTCACACTGCCCCTGTGTGAAAGCACTCAGGCTTTCACACTGAGGAGGCAGTTTTCAGGCACTTTACAGGCGCTATTTTTAGCACTAAAACGCCTGAAAAATACCCTAGTGTGAAAGGGGTCTTAAAGCGGAGTTCCACCCTAAAGTGGAACTTCCACTCATCTGATTCCTCCCCCCCCTCCAGTGCCACAATTGGCACCTTTCAGGGGGGTGCAGATACCTGTATAATACAGGTATCTGCACCCACTTTCGGGAATAGCTAGCTGCAGATGCCTGACCCCCCCCCACCCGTTGTGGTCTGGGAAACACACAGTTCCCACAACACAATGGGGACCAGTGAAGATGCGCAGGGTGACAGTAAAGCCGCAACGCTTCACTTCCTGATTCCCTGACCGAGGATGGCGGTGGGGGCAGCTGAAAACCGAGCAATTGCTCGTCATCTGCTGCCGACATCGCGGGCGCCCTGGACAGGTAAGTGTCCATTTATTAAAAGTCAGCAGCTGCAGTATTTGTAGCTGCTGGCTTTTAATATTTTTTTTTAAGGTGGAGCTCCGCTTTAAGTTACTGGCTGTGGTCACACTCCAGCCTCCCTATCATACCATACAGGGTTAATGTCCCTGTATGGTATGTGATGATGTCATGGCTTTGGGGTGAAGGAAGAGACATTAGAGTCAGGTAAGTGAAAGAGGTTACCCCCCTCCCCTCCCCCCACACACTGCAAGGATAGACTTTTTTACTGTCCTGGAGTTGGGCTGTATTATTATGATAAAGAGTTTTTGATAGGTTAGGAATTCCTGGGACTTCAGAGGTGCTACATAGATGTATTCCATACACACACACACATATTATATGTTATTAAAAAAAAATCATTTTAACAGGATATAATGTGTATGTGGAATACATTTATGTAACACCTCAGAAGTCCCAGGAATTCCTAACCTGTTCAAGAATGTTACTTTCTCTTTCAGTAAACCTGTTCTGCAAAAAGTGCATAGAATTGTATAGTGGAAGGCAGAGAAGGTCAGTACTCACAGGTCTCACAGGTAAAAGGCTGCTATGTGTCCTCTGAGCTCTTCCATCAACCCCAGGGAGAGCTGTGCTGTGTGCTGGACAGGAGGAAAGAGATCGAGGGTGCACTCTGTGATGATCTCTTCCTGCTCCTCCCACCTGTACTGGAGCTGTGAAAGCCCCGACTCAGCCAGACAGGAACCCGAGGAGGAGAGAGACAGTTTTCATCCAAATGGTGTATCAGAGAGGAGTTTGGCAAGCTGTCTTCTGGCACACAGGGCATAGGATGGTGGGTGACTCCTGTAAGGACTGCAGCCACAGCTGTAAAGTAAGCAGTCAGGAATTATCCGATGCTCTCTGGAGTTTACAGGCTTTATCTCTGACAGCTGGCGGCGGAGTGATATTCAGCTGACTGGGATGCTGTAGCCGGAACTACAGAGTCAGCATCGGGAAATGCGGCTGACTGACTGATTACTCCGCAGCCAGTGGCTGCAGTTCCCACAGGAGTTGTACACATCCATGACAAATAGTCTAACTCGCAGCAGTGTCATTTAGAAAAAAAGAATTCTCACACATACACATTTTAGCAGCAAAAAAGCCCTGGGGGTGTGTTGGATGTGCCTGGGCATTAGGGTGTGCCCAGGCACACCTGGCACACCCTGTGCGCACGCCTATGGTTTTAACCCTACCAAACTTAAAGTGTTACTAAACCCAGGACCCTGCATTCACTATATCTGGTCTCCCACAGTACACAGAACCTGCAATAGTTTTAGTAAATATAAACTGCTAAATATCTTTTCTCAGCAGCAGTATATAGCAGTCTTGTGACTTATATCAGTGTCTGGCTGAGCACTAGTTAAAGCTTGTAGGAGGAGTTTTCATTTTCCTCTGACTGTCCTATGAGACCGCATGAGTCCTGGCCCTCTGTCTGGACAGTGCTGATTGTCCCTGTGCTGATCACATTCACCACACCAAAAAAAAACTTTGTAGCAATACACACCAATTTGAGCCAGTAAAACAATGACCAGTGTTAACAGGCTTTTGTGTGCTTCAGAACTGCTTCTCTCCCCGTATACAATTATGTGGGAATGCAAAGGTAGTTGGAGCAGGTCAAATGTAAGTCAACTGAATGTGTAATTATTTAAGACGTATTTCTGATCTGACGTCTAAAGCAAACTTCATGTACCCATCAAAGCCGGTCTACCCAGACCCCAGTGCTAATGCCTTGATATTCCAGAGCCTGCCCACACACTGTTTATTGTGAAAGGACTCTTGAGAAATGTGGTTCTGGGTGTTTGTCTATTTAATTAGAAACCAACTTCCCAGCAGCTGCTCCTACAAGCCTCAAAATGATGTCACATAAAGTGATAAAAGCTGTCTTTCACTACAGAAACCAGGTAAAGGAAAGAATATTGCTGGGGCTGGCTCTATAGGGGGATACATTTGGGTAAAACCTGGCCATAGATTGCAAAGTACTTGGTAAAAGCCTGTGTTCTTTGACAACTGCAGTATAACAACCAGATAAGCGGCAATTAGAAATCGGTATTTGCTAGAGTTCTTTAAATCCGCAGTTTTAGTTGTACATTCAGTAGTACTTAGGATAAGGCTAACCCTTATATTTTACTCGTGCCTCCAAATTCAGCAGATACTTGTGTGTGCTGTCAGCTGTGCGTGCCTACGCTAGCTCTGTGTAGCACTGAGACTTTCAGCTGTAACAGCTTTCTATTTCCAGTGGCACCAGCTCAGACAGAGATATGACAGGGTCTGATAAGGCCCTTTCAGTCATTTCAATAGGACTCTATTTTAATACTGCTGCCTTTGTCTAAATTCTGGGTGATTTCACTCCTTATCCTACTCCTTTCATTACGTATTCCTTTTAACTGCTTGCATGCCAAATAGGGTGGCACAGCAGCAATACAATCTGCTTTATTGTGTTAATGTTACATTTTGTGTTGGTGAGTATCTTTGTACCATGGAAATAAACCTATTGTAAAGCTCCCACATTTTGTGATCTAAAGCGTTGGCCTGGTTTAGCTGTCAGTTCTGTGGAATGAATTTTAGTGTTCCGGTCAATCTGGGTTTACAACACAGATTAACTAGATGGTAAAAGAAGCTTGATAATAATGTCCATTCATCACATGTCTGATCATTACATCCATCACCAGGCAGTCACAGGCGTCTGCTGATGAAGGTTAAACTGTTTGAACTCCTTTCTATTTAGTTTACAGTCATCAGGTTTTGTGATTTAATATATAACGCATTGGGTTGATGGAACATAACGTTTTTAAGTGTAACGTTACTTTTGGGTAAACTTTTTTAGAAAACTTCACGATTGCTTCACCTACTCACTTATTAGAAAACAGAATTTGTTTTTTGCCGCGTACACAAGTGTTGGATGTGAGCTTGTTGTCGGAATTTCCGATCGTGTGTACACAAGTCCAAAGCACAAAAGTTCACGCATGCTCGGAATCAAGCAGAAGGAGCCGCACTGGCTATTGAACTTTCTTTTTCTCGGCTCGTCGTACGTCTTGTACGTCACCACGTTCCCACGTTCATAATTGTTGGCCAACATTTGTGCGACCGTGTGTATGCAAGACAAGTTTGACCCAACATCCTTCGAACAAAAATCCACGGTTTTGTTGGCGGAAAGCCCAATCGTGTGTATGGGGCATTACAGATTTTGGATGTTCCACTGCTGCAGCTGACATGGCCTGGACAGCTGGGCCCTTGTGCTGTATTTGCGTAGATTGTCTTTTATCTTGTATACAGCACTAGTGCCCGGCTCCGCTTTTCACATTTATATAGCAGTTATCAGTTTTGTGATGACAGGGCAGGAGATACCTATAGACATTAGAAAACTGTCACCCAATCCAGATAATCCAGCAACTGAAGAACTTAAAAAAAAAAATCTTGTCCAGCTTCTGCATATCTTTTTTCAAAGGGTGTCCATATCCACAATAAGAGATATTAGATAATTTTCTCCCAATCTGGATGATCCAGCAGACTTGCTTGAATGTTTTTTGGCTACCAATCCCAGGAAATATAACATTCGGTCATGATTGCTATTTTTGGTTGATTTTCAATCCTTTTTTTTTTAACCCAAGATAATTTTAGGGCTGTACCTCTCTTCTATAGCCTTAAACATGTATGCTCGGAAAAGTGCAAGAGAGACATATCAGCTGTCGGATTGTGCCTACGTGCCTGATCTCCCTCTCCTGTCTACAGTTGAAATAATCATCAGTGCTACTATAAATTCAGATAGAACATGGAGCAAATCATTGTAGAGTGAGGAAAAAACAAATTGCATGCATTAAATGAAAAGCATGAACTGCCCTCTTTACACATTTGTCATATACTAAACTGTCCTGGATGACTAGCATCACTTGAAAATTGTCTTCTCTTAAAGTGCACTTCCAGAGTTCAAAGCAAATCAGTACGGCAGGTCAAAGATGGTGTAAGGAAAAAAAATTGCTTGATTTCCCCATCGACACAGTCAATGTTGATGGGGGAATCGCTCCAGCGGAGCTATTGTGTTCTCCCGGCAAGGGTGTGTGGGAAGCCGTCCCTGATGGGAGAACACAGTGATTATTGCTAGTGACTATAGCTGCTGGGAATAGTCGCATTCTGGTTGTACCCAAGTTGATCGATGGATCGACTTGGGTACATTCAGCCTGCCCATAGATGGTTAGAATATCAGCTGGTCCCTACTAAACCGGTCTATATTGGAACCATCTTTGGCTGGCTAAGTCTCAGTGCAGACTGATTTCTGCTCAGCCATAAGAGAACATTAGATCACCAATAGAAATTTTACACCCTCAATGTCACTGGAGTAAATCCAGAACCTCACCCTCTCTTTTTCGCTAATTTTGTCTCTCATGCTCTCTCTTTCCGACTTCTCCAGTCTGTTTGTTCCATTTCTCTCTCTTTCTCCCACTTTCTCTGTGTCTCTCCTTCCCAGTCTCTCTCTTATCCCCCTCTTTCAAATTCAAATAAACTTGGCAGGACCAAATATATTTTAGCAATGCCAAAGACCTGTCTGAGGTGGACAGGTCATGTTCCTGGCTATGACAGCTTGCTTCCAATATCCTTCCTTCACTGGAGCCCCCGCAGCGACATGGACTGACAGCTTAACCGCGGGCAGTACGATTAGCACAGAGCTCCCTCCGGTCTCACACGTGTACAGCTAGCACCTTTGTGAGTGGATCCTTTTTAATGTGTTTTATTTACTTATAATAAATACTGTACTACACCAAGTGGCGCTTAGCGCTTCTCTCCCCCTTCCCTTTTCTGTTGCAGCGCGGGTCTCCCAGCCTTTCTGGATACAGGCTGCCTTGCTTCCCACTTGGTGACAGTTACCCTTTTTAAACATTATTTCCAGGCTGTCCTTAGGCTTTTTTCCATTTACCTCCTGGACATTTATATGGACAGTACACTATAATTTTCTATGGATAATTTGTTTGAGTCACTGGCATCTGTACAGAGAAGGGTAGTGCTGAGAATAATGTTTGTCTCTTGAGTAGGGAGTAGAGTCCAGAGGGTTTAACACACAATTTCTCATGATCTCTCCTTTAGTCTGGGACATGCTATACCATATTGAGTAGTTATTTCCACCTTTAGTGGCTCCTCTCTCTAGTAGAATGTGGCATTTCCTCTTCTCTTCTATAGAAGTGAAGTCTGGGATGAGAGCATAGAGTCTCGGGAAGTGTCTCACTGCTGAGTATTTGGGAAACCGTAGCAAGAATTGGACCTCATCCTACAGGAGCTCCTGGTCATACTGATGGCACAATCTACTTTTTTGGGGCTTATAGATCTGTCTAGGTCAGTCTAGGCTGTGGGCACTCAGTCTTTACATGTTCAGGGTCTATGTGTCTTTGGGATCTTGTAGCATCTCCAGGTATGGGGCCAGTTTGAGAGCCACTGCAGTAAGTAACATAGTTCCTGGGAGTTTACTTGATCTCTCTTTTCGCAGACATATTTTCTTTTTCCCTTTCTCTTCCCCCTTTTCCCTCCTTTCTCTCTCTCTCTCTCTCTCTCTCTCTCTCTCTCTCTCTCTCTCTCTCTCTCTCTCTCTCTCTCTCTCTCTTTTTAACCCTTCACACTTTTTTGCTCACACTTTTTCCTCTCCCTTTCCCCCCACGTTCTCTCCCTCTTTCTCTCTCACCTACATCACAAGTTTATCAAACATTTAAATGATAGCTCAGATAAGGTTGCCCTAGGGACTAGAGACCTGTTACCCTCCTACAATTCTCATGTGATCTGATGGTCAGAAGGTTCTGTTTTGCTTTCATGTAGGCTGTGTATAGTTGAACAGCGATGGTGAATTACTTACAGTCGTATTACCAGTGCGATTTATCCGTGGATTTATTATACACTGGGTAGTGTTACATCCAGCTTTGTTTTCCTGAAAAACATTGAATATTCAAAGATGCTGCAGTACTAGGGTAAAAATGAGCAAATATGTGTCATCGGTGCCAGCATTTTATGCGACATGAAAGGCCTTACTTCTATTCCAGTTCTGCTGGAAGTGCATTCCATATCCTTTGTATAAAATTAGGATAAAGTAGTTGATTCCAATGTGGCCTCTGGCACTGCCATCATTCAACTCTAGAAAATAGATGTTTTCTTCCCAGCTCTCATGTATCTCAGCAAATGCTAATCTATTTGTTTCCTTACTAATTCTTTACATTTTTTATCTAAATCTGAACCGCCAATAACCCAATTACAATTTCCATGTATGTGGCTGTGCAGGTTTAACCCTTCTGCTCACGGATGAGCAAAGCACGCAATGCAGAGCAATAAACTTCCTTATCCACTCAATTGAGTGCACGGCAGGAGTCGTATTTAAATTATATATAAATCATCATCTGCAAATCCATGTGGCCAAATTCATTCCTGTATTGCTCAGTTCAGCAGAGAGGAGCAGCTTCTGTTTAATTAAATGTCACTTATGTACTGTATGCCTTTATCCCGCCGCTGAGCTGGCCAGGGTTTTGTATATTGATGAATCAGGAAGCATCTGAAATCCAATATATTATAAAGATACAAAGTACAGCTCTAGCAGTTGGGAAATGTTATTTACATCTCCATATATTTTATTATGACTGCAGCACTGTAGCGTAATTATTTCTGTAGATGTGCCTAATTTAAGTGGCCTTGTTCACTGAGTTGCGGCGAAACGTATTTCAAGTCAAGTTTGGCCGTGGCTGTTAAAAAAAAAAAAAAAAAAAAAAAAAAGGAAAAAAGCTGCCTTTTCAGGATGAATTGCGGAAAGTAGCATTCTGCCATTTGATTGCGCAGTGACAGGAGGAATCAGTATCAAATGTGAAAGGTGAAACACTGTTTGTGAAACAAGCAAGTTTTGTCCCTTTAACCCCTTCCTGGCCTACGCCGCTCTGAAGCAAAGTCAGCATTACAGCACCAGAGAAAGGAGCATCGCTTCTGTCAGGGAGAGAAAAAGAATTCTCGCATTAAATGGATTGGAAGGGCCCTGCGGCTTGCCGGAGGCAGGTTTAAACCCCCCTCTGTACTGTCATTTAAGAGACAGATCTGCAAATATTCTCTCTATTAATATTTCATTTGTGTCTTAAAGATACAGCGCTCATGGTTGGATGTAATTTGAAAGTGAGAATTTGGCATGCATGCCACAATTAACTTTTTCGCTACTGGCAATTAAAAAAAGTGCCTTTGAATTGAAGTGCCTTCTTTAATTAACCATTTTACGTTTAAGGTTTTCTCCTGCTCCTTATGGGGTAGTCACACATGGCAAAATGCATTTGTAAAAAAAAAAGCATTAGGGCCCTTTTACACCTGTCGTGTTTGTTCTGATCAGCAGGGGATCTGTGAACAGGTTCCCTTCTGAATCGGAGTCAAGCATTTTTGTAACATCTGGGTTCATTTTTGCCCTCCCTGAGCTTGATGAACCCACGTTAGGTCCATGGGCAGGCAGATGTCAATGGAAATGTTTCTATCTGACTACCTAAAATCCATCAGGTTCAGGTCCAGACTAGACTAGACTGACTCCTAGGTAGACTTACATGGAGCTTCCACTCAGATCCACCTAGAAATATTGACCAAGGATCTAATCCGCATGGATGCATGAAAGAGGCCTAAGTACCATGTTAGTATAGATCAGTGGTCTCCAAACTGCGGCCATGTGGCCGGATGCAGCCTTTTGCTTGCCTTTATCTGACCCTTGAGGCAATTATTTTTGCCACTGACACCAACAATGGGGAATAATTCCTGCCCTGACACCGACAATGGGCAACTATGCCTTCTATTAGCACCAGCTATGGGGCATAATTTCTTCCACTGGTAACACAAATGGGACACTATTCCTCCTACTGACACCAACTAATTCTCTCCCTAATATATAAGATTGGACATTGTTTACTCCCACTGGGCACAGTCCGCCCCCCTAACGTCTGTATGACAGTAAACTGGCCCATCCTTAAGAAAGTTAGGTATTAGTTTGCACTAGAGCATTCTGTGGCATCCGTGGTCTTGTCACGTACCACAAGAGGCCCCCATTTCCATGTGATAGAACCAGTGAGCACCTACTGGAAAATCACTGTATAAGGTGTAAGTATATGCAGATATAACAGACCCCCGTACCATCTACTTATATATTCAATAAAAAATATACTTTAATCAGTAACTCAATCTGTTGGTTTACTAGCCTTCTGTAATTCAAGCATTCATACCATGGGAGGAAGGGACAACATTGTCACCTAACTGTATTTTGCTGGGTTGTAAGTCTAGCAAATGAAGCTTGCTGATTGGAGGAGATGACCAAACCAGTGAGATGTTTATCCTTCACTATCCAATCACAGAAATGACCAATGAAATAAGGGAAATTGCTTTGACTGTAGTTCTAAAAAAAAAATGGTGGGGACATAATAGAGTTGATATAGGCCGGCCATACACGGAGTAAATTTATTTCTTGTAACCACGGGTTGCAGGAAAGAAATTTGCTCAATTTCCCCATCAGTGCAGACAGTGTTGATGCGGGAATCCCTCCTGCCGGGTCATTGTCTTCTCTCATTGGGGGACAGGGGAAGACAGTGATTATCGCTAGCAGCTATAGCAGCCGCTTGCGATAGTCTTAAGCCAATCAGGCAGGCTGGTTGAACCCAAGTTGATCGATCGATCAACTTAGTACATTCAGCCTGCTCACTAATGGTTAGAATTTCAGCTGGCTCCTGCTGAACCGGCTGAGATTCGAACTGGGTATGGATGGCCTTATTAAAACTGGAGAGTGCAAAATCTGGTGCAGCTCTGCATACAAACCTAATGTCCAGGTTTTTTTTTTTTTTTTTGGTCAAAGCTTAATTGAACAAGCTGAAGTTAGAAGCTGATTGGCTATCATGCACAGTTGCACCAGATTTTGCACTCTCCAGTTTTAGTAAATCAACCCCTATATATTATCTGGAATGGTAAGAAAACTTGCTGCTTGGAATTTGTTTTTTTATTTTTGGGTCAAACAATGCACAAATAAGTACTTTGTGTGTAGTTAGCAGTTTGCTTAGAAATAGACATGAAACAAATTAGTGCGACTATCGCTGTTGCAACTAAAACATTTGTGCTTTGTGTTTATACTTCTGTAACACACCTACCGTTTTCAAGGTATCTATTGGCTATTAGCAGAGTTTGGCAGCTATACTACGTTTTCTGAGAATGTATATTTGTGCACCGGAAAAGCTTCATTTTGCTCCAGGAACACAAGGCCACAAAGGTCAAAGGGTTACGCCTGAGACCCAAGCAGTTCAAATCAACATACAAAAGCTAAAAATTAACTGTCTGCTCAATGCCGCCTGCATTTGAGAGGAAACGAGGCGGCACAGTGAACTGCTGAGTTTATTCAGCTATATTGTACAGATAATATCTGCAAGCTTGGGTTTATAATAACAGAAAGCCAAAGTTATGCAGAAAATGGTGAGAAACTGCTTATTCAGATGAAAACGTGCTTAATTTAAACTGCTCAGTAGGTCCCTTCTTAACAATTTGGGCACCAGCCAAACAAAAGAGTAAAAATGAAAACCTTGCACAGTTGTCGAGAGCTAGTTATATAAGGGTTAATAAAGCTTATAAGCAGTCAGTTGAGCTGCTCGCTTAGGATTTGTGTTGGCCTCTAGGACTATAACACGATATGACAAGCTGTGCTGTTGCACCAGTCAGGGCTAATAACGTGTCCTGCCTCGTTTGTGCTGAGCAGACGTATGCAAAATGATGTGTACACAGCCGGCTGCCTGGACCAGTTTAAAGGTGCAGTTCCAGTACTGGTCAGGAAGTCAGTCCTAGGTGCTGTTGCAAACTTCCTACCTACAAAGCACCTGCTATTACATTCATCTGCTGCATGTAGCCATGGTTTGTTTGTTTTTTCAATTAAATAGTCATTACACATACAGTATAGTACCCATTTTTATTTTTGTAACATTTGGATTGTTTCCCAATACATATTTAAATGAAACATTGTCTGTTAGATATTTAAAGGCAGAAATGCCGCGTACACAGGATCGGATTTTCCGACATCAAAACCATGGATTTTTGTTCGAAGGATGTTGGCTCAAACCTGTCTTGCATACACACGGTCACACAAATATTGGCCAAAAATTCACAAATGGCCAAAAATACAACACGTACAACGGGACTATAACAAGGAAGTTCAATAGCCAGTGTGGTTCCTTCTGCTTGATTCAGAGCATGCGTGAACTTTTGTGCAATGGACTTCTGTACACGCGAACGGACAAATTTTATTGGTGGAAAATTTGAGAACCTGCTATCAAACATGTTGGTGGAAATTCCAACAGCAAATGTTCGATAGAGCATACACACGGTCGGATTTTCCGACAACAAGTTCACATCGAACATCTCCCATCGGAAAATCCGACCGTGTGTACCTGGCAAAAGAGGAGTGATGTTTTCCAGCGCAGAGCTAGCTTCCTGTTCTCTAATCTCATACAAGTATATTGCCAACAGCCTCTTTTAAGCCTTCTTTAGCCTCGTTCATTCCACTTCATAATTATACTTTTAATATACAGTTGTGCTCGTAGGTTTACATACCCTGGCAGAATTTATGATTTCTTGGCCATTTTCAGAGAATATGAATGATAACACAAAAACTTTTCTTCCACTCATGGTTAGTGTTTGGCTGAAGCCATTTATTATCAATCAACTGTGTTTACTCTTTTTAAATCATAATGGCAACAGAAACTACCCAAATGACCCTGATCATAAGATTACATACCATGGTGATTTTGGCCTGATAACATGCACACAAGTTGACACAAAGGGGTTTGAATGGCTATTAAAGGTAACCATCCTCACTTGTGATCTTTTTTGCTTGTAATTAGTGTGTGTGTATAAAAGGTCAATGCTTTTCTGGACTCCTGACAGACCCCTGCATCTTTCATCCAGTGCTGCACTGACGTTTCTGGATTCTGAGTCATGGGGAAAGCAAAAGAATTGTCTTAAGGATCAGCGAACTGTATAAAAAGATATCCAAGGAATTGAGAATGCCAATCAGCAGTGTTAAAACTCTAATCAAGAAGTGGAAAATGAGGGGTTCTGTTGAAACCAAACCATGGTCAGGTAGACCAACTAAATTTCAGCCACAACTGCCAGGAAAATTGTTCGGGATGCAAAGAAAAACCCACAAATAACTTCAGGTGACATACAGGACATTCTGAAAACATGTGGTGTGGCTGTTTCAAGATGCACAAAAAGGAGGTACTTGAAGAAATATGGGCTGCATGGTCGAGTCACCAGAAGAAAGCCATTACTATGCAAATGCCACAAAGTATCTCGCTTACAATACGCCAAACAGCACAGAGACAAGCCTCAAACCTTCTGGCACAAAGTCATTTGGAGTGATGAGACCAAAATTGAGCTTTTTGGCCACAACCATAAATGCTACATTTGGAGAGTAGTCAACAAGGCCTATGATGAAAGGTACAAAGGTGGATCGCTGATGTTTTGGGGATGTGTGAGCTACAAAAGCACAGGAAATTTGGTCAAAATTGTTGACAAGATGAATGCAGTGTTGGAGGAACATTTGCATTCATCAGCCAGGAAGCTGCGCATGGGACGTACTTGGACATTCCAACATGACAATGGTCCAAAACACAAGGCCAAGTCGACCTGTCATTGGCTACAGCAGAATAAAGTGAAGGTTCTGGCGTGGCCATTTCAGTCTCCTGACCTCAATATCATTGAACCACTCTGGGGAGATCTCAAACGTGCAGTTCATGCAAGACAGCTCAAGAATTTACAGGAACTGGAGGCTTTTTGCCAAGAGTAATGGGCAGCTTTACCATCTGATAAGATAAAGAGCCTCATCCAGAAATACCACAAAAGACTTCAAGCTTTTATTGATGTTAAAGGGGGCAATACAGGCTATTAAAGCGGTGTTCCAGCCGCAAATTTTTTTTTTTTAAGTCAGCAGCGGCAGTCAGCCTTGCGGCTTCACTGCCAGTTTCTGACAGCGCATGCACGAGTCCCGCAACACTTTGTGAATGGCCAGCTTGTCTTCAGGGACACACACGGGTCCCAGAAGACAACGGGTGTGCTCGCCAAGAAGAGGACGTGATGTCCTGGGCCGTGGCCCGGCTGAATCGGAAGTACACTTGTACTTCCAAAAAAGGTACTAAGGGGAAAAAAAAAATGTTTTCAATATCCAAAAACAAGGGGTGGGGAGGTGGTCTTTCGTTTAAGACCACCTCTCAAAAGTGGGTGGAACTCCGCTTTAAGAACTGTATGTATGTATGTATGTATGTATGTATGTATCATTCAAGAAATCATAAATTCTGCCAGAGTAAGTAAACTTATGAGCACAACTGTAACTATCAAGTGATCTTATCTTATATAAATTGTTTGCACTAAATCACATGTGGGCCCTCCAGGCCATTTCATGTGGCCCTCGCATCTCTCCTGCAGCTGCAGCAACTCCCTCATCTCTGTCCCCACTTTGTCCCAGCATTTGGCAGCAAAGAGGAGGACAGAACTCCTCATACAGATTCTGTGCACCCCTTTGTCTCTGCCTCCCGTAGTCTCAGCATTCAGCAAACTCCAGCTCTTTGAAAATTGGTAAGATTCAACAAATTAGTCTTTTTTCAATTAATAGATCATTTGAAGCCATCAAGCCTTTGACCAATCTTCATTTATCCTTATGTGTATAGCCAATATTTAATGACACTTAACAGGAAATACACTATGTAGTAAAGTTACAGGTTAAAGATCGCATTTGCATCAATTTGTTTTCTGTTTGAGTACTTATACATGCATACATTCTAACTTTTCCTAAAAGTTTTTACTAAAACATGAGCAGTCTAACTTTTCCTAAACTTTTTTGATTTTGAATTTGTTCCTGTAACCCATATTCAAGGAAAGCAACTGGTTTTTGCAAACTAAATATAAGTTACAGTGATACATCTAGACCACAACCAATTGCCAATAGCCAATTGACTACTTAGATATTGGTTTAGAGAGGGTTTTTACAGCATGCCAACCTTGTCTAACATGGCAACAGCCATTATGTCAGTTTGTCATTAATTTGTACAGGCTTCCTGTCTGAAGCTGAATATAATGACCTGGCTACACCCACCACAGAAATATGCGGATCTAGCAGTGTACAGCTATTAACAGGCATGGGAATGAGCCCTATAAGTTTTAAAGCATTTTTAAGCCTGTTTTTACAAAATAAGTATGTTTTGTTTTATAAAGAAATGTATTACCCATGAAAAAAATATTCAAAGAGCCCTGAGGGTTAGCTAAAGAGACAGCAGAGCAGATGTAGCTCCCTTTCAAACACAGCTGTCTCTAACTAAATCTTTCTACTGAGTCTTCTAATAAAATTTGACTCATCGGGTTCTGCCTGTAAATATCATTATGAACTATGGATTAAAAAAATAAATAAATAAAAAAGACTATACAATATCCACATACAGTATTTTAAATTTAACTAAGAAACGCTATATCTTTACATTTTTTTTAATCCTCACACAGTGGCTGCCTTCACTTTATTTAGAAGACTTTGAAGTTGACCTTGTTGCCAGAATCAATTGCTGGATAATTGCTGAACCTGCAAAGATTATGGTAGATATTTACTTCTCACTGCCTAAGGCCTCTTTCACATGAACGATCCGTTCAGGTCCGCCTGTCAGTTTTTTAAGCGGACCTGAACGGACCCTCCATAGACCTCTATGGAGCGTCGGATGTCAGCGGTAACATGTCCGCTGACATCCGACCCGCTCTGATCCGAAAAAGTGTAATGGAGGAAAAACCTACTTTTCCATCCGTTTTCGGATCGGATCGAGTGACGACGGACTCTACGATCCGTCATCATCCAATCCCCCATAGGGGAGAGCGGCGCTCTGACAGGTCCGTGCAGCGGCAGACCTGTCATCTGCCTGCTCATTGGGGATCGGCGGAGCGATCCCCGCTGAGCAAGCGGATGTTAACGAGGCGGATCATCACGGATCCGCCCCGTGTGAAAGGACCCTAAGGATTGTATAGCAACAAACGGGTGGTGTTGAATTCCTGGTCCTACGTTGCATTCAGTGGTTTCTCCCACCATCCAGTTTGCCACTATAGTGTCCAGTAGTGATGTAGGGGTTAGCGAGTGGAACCACTTAATAACAGCAGAGGATCAGCAGATTAATGGTCCCTGAGGAGTCTTCAGGTGGTAATTTCTCTTTGTTAAAGCACCATTCAGAGGAGAGAGAGGGAGGCTCTTTAAATGCAAAATCAAATTTAAAAGTAAAGAAGAGAATGGATACAAGCTAACTGTAATGCCGCGTACACACGATTGGACTTTACAGCATACTTGGTCCGGCGAACCTGAGTCAGTCGGACAATTCGATCATGTGTGGGCTCCAGCGGACTTTTTTTTCTCAAAAGTTTGACGGACTTAGATTTGAAACATGTTTCAAATCTGTCCGACGGACTCGAGTCCGGTCAAAAAGTCAGCTCGTCTGTATGCTAGTCTAGTCTATGCTAGACGGACAAAAAACTACGCTAGGGCAGCTATTGGCTACTGGCTATGAACTTCCTTGTTTTAGTCCAGTCGTACATCATCACGTACGAATCCGTCGGACTTTGGTTGATCGTGTGTAGACAAGTCCGTCCATTCGGAAAGTCCGTCGTAAAGTCGGTCAAAGTCTGCCGTAAAGTCCGCTCGTGTGTACGCGGCATAAGAGGACTTCTGTTTTTTTTTTCATGTAAGGTGGCAGGACACCCTACATTTTTGCCAATAATCTGCTGTTCTGTGAGCACCTTCCCTTCTCACATAAGGCCGGCCATAGACGGAGCGAACTTCTTTCCTGCAACCACAGACAATGGAAATGCGGGAATCCCTCCTGCTGGGCCGTTGTCTTCTCCCGGTGGGAGGGAGGGGGAAGCTGTCCCCGCTGGGAGAAGACAGTGATTATTGCTAGCGGTTATAGCAGCCATTAGCTGTAATCTCAGGTAAAACCCGGTGTGCTGGTTGTACCCAAGTTGATTGATCGATCAACTTGATACATTTAGCCGACCCATACACGGTTTGAATCTGAGAACCCTGAGATCATCACACATATTCCTGTTTGTCCATAGTGCACCTCCCTCTCTCCCCATGTTCCTTATAACACACCTATCCTTCTTCCAAAACCCCTCAGTGCAGAACACTCTTGCTCATGCCTAGAACAGCCCAAGCTGTGGAAAAGCCATCGAGTCCAGATACAGCAAAAAAAAAAAAAAAAAATGGTGTTCTTTTAAGTTTGGATATGTCAAATTAAGTATTTTAATAGTATATTACAGCCTTTCCCAACCTATGAGGAATATTTCAAGTAACATTCAAGTCTCAGCAACCCTTGCTAATAATTACGGTATCTACAACTCGTGATACATTAGCGTGATGGTCAGTGGGAAGAATGCTCCTTACATTTATGGTCAATGGGAAGAATTCCCCATTACAGATAGCTAAAAAAGATTATTGGTGTCAGTGGGTACTTATACAAGAGGCAAAAATTGCTTGAGTAACCCCTAGCAACATTTGAAGGAAGCCTAGGGTTCCAAGTAACCCTATTTAATAAAGGCTGGTATATTTAATTAATAAATGGTGCAAAACACAACCTTTTCCTCATTATGCTTAAGAAGCACTTGATGATTCCAGAGTTCTTTCATTACATTGTGATTTTTAAAAATAGTTTATAAAAATCCTACTTAGCTTTCATTTACATTTTCCTTTCAATACAGCAGTGCTTTTATATATTGGCACATTAGTGTTTTTTTTTGTGTTTGTTTTCTTCCATTACCAACTTCTCCTTTTAGAATCCTCTGAGAGAGGCCTTGTCAAAAGTCATTATACAGAGCAGAGGATCCTGGGTTTCATGTGTATGAATATTTGCTACTCCTTTCACTGCTTTATTTAATTTCCTCTGATATGTGCTGTGCTGGGTCACAGTGACTTTGATGTCCCTGTTACCTCTAGTATTTGGTGTTTCTTTAATACTCCAGGCTGCAATTGCTTACCAGGAGAATGAATAGATTTTTATTTCTGCTGTACTAATCATTACTGGAACTGTGCCTTAAAAAATTAACTTGCTGGGAATTATTTACAAAGGAAAAGCAGTGCTTATTGGAAGGGCATTAGACAAAATAAGTATTGGCAAAAAAATCCTATTGATTTATACACTTCGCAGCTAATATACATAATATGTTAAGGCTTTGTAAAGAATGTAACCAATCAAATGTAACCTTTTGTTGCTCTAAATGATTGGAGGGTAGCCATATTTGCTCATTATGTAGATCTAAAGACTGTGTTCATACTTAGTGCCTTTTTCGAATGCAGAACTTTTTCTGCTTTGACTGGTAAAAAACAGTATGGCACACAGATTCTATCTCAGCAGATGTTTAAGCAGGGAGCCATACTCCCTGACATCTAGATAAAAAGAGCATCTACAATGCTTAGTAGAACATATAGCTGCAGAAGAACACACATGTAAAAATCTAAAACACTTAACTCAGATGCGTACTTTCTGAAAGTACATGATACATTTCCATACCCCATTTGCCTTTCATTGCGTATCTAGTAAAATAGAATTCAAGAACGGTGTTTCCTTCCTCCTGGTTTGAATGGCCTCCAGTAGATCATATTTTCCACGCTACCAGGTAGAAGCACAGTTAATTAGTAACATAGAAGCGCACTAATTATTTCACTTGTGAGTACATGAAGAGAGCTGCAAAGCACTGTTGGTGGCCACTGAGGACCGGAGATCTGAAGCACTGAGTTTGACTCCGATTGGTAAGCTCCTAAAGTAGGCAGGAGAAGTTTTTCTTTGTCTGTAAAATTAGCATTTATAAAATGTAAGAAATCTGCTTGCATATTTTATGTAAAAATGAATTCTTAATTCTTACAACCTTGTTTTGTCCATATGCCAAGCTTTCGGGTCAGCTCCAGACTGCATTTATAGTCAATTCCAAGTTGGGGTATTAAACTCCAATCTTAAAACAGTATTAAACCCAAAAGCAAACATTTATTATATTGAAGTTTACTAATGCTTAGACGTAGTGGCTGCATTATATATATTTTTTTGATTTTCTTTCTTCTATTTTCACCTGGCAAGTCTGTTGTTTTTCAAAAGAACAAGCTCTCGTGCAGATTGTATCAGTTACACTGATGGAACAAATCATTTACCACTGGCAGAGATGCTTACACTGATCAGCTTTTATTTATTTAAAATCTTTATCCCAAAAGGAAAGAAAACTGTTTATTGTAACTGCTTATAAAGTGTTAGCTGGAGTTAGTGTATTTAAATCTGCTAGTCCATCTAACACTCCCCTACCCCCAGATTAACAATGTTGCTGTCCAAAGGTGCCCCATGTGCTCATTCGTCCAAAGTGGAGGCACTCTAATACAGGAGGTGTGTTCTGAGGCAGATCACAAGGCAAAAACAGAGGGGAAAAATGAAATGAATGCAGTCACTACCTCTAAGGATTGGTGAGCTGCAGTATATTACATTTTTGTTCTTAATTTAATACCGTTTTAATTCCAGCAAAAACTGTTGCTTTAAACCAACTGCTAGAATTTTAAAAAGGTTTTAGTACCTGAAAATTTCTGAAGCCTGCAAGCGGCTTGTTTAAAGTGACAATCAATAAAAATCTGGGTTTAAAAAACTCCAGTTTCTCTCCACCTGACCGCCTCCCCTGCCCCTTTGGTGCACATGCCCACCCTAGTGGTTTTAGAAAATATTTGTAAGGCTTCATGCACACTATCAGCTAAAAAAGTGCCAGAAAAATGCTGGATGAAAAACGCTCTTAATAGCGTTCTTGTGCCAGTTTTTAGCAGCAGTTATGAGCATTTAACGTTTTTTTTCTGCCAGCAAATAGCTTCCAAAAATGCAAAAAACAAAAAGTTTTTTTTTTTTTTCCCTGCTCCTAAAAGCTGAAACTTCAAAACTGCTTTTAGACTAAAATAGCATGCATGGACACATAGGAACAAATGCTTTAAAAGCTGCTGCTGGAAGCATTTTTTTAAGCTATAGTGCATGGAGCCTATATATACCGTTTTTTTCCCAGGTGCGTTCAGGCAAGCGGCAAGATGTCCTTAGTCCTCTTCCTCAGGCAGTAGTCAGGTTCTGAATGCTGCAGAGAACAGCCCTATTTAGTTGTATATTACATGCATAAGGAGCTAGATCTTCTATTATTAATCTCCAACATTGTGAATGACTTTCTACTTTTGATTAAGTAGAATCGATTTAGTGAGGCTGCTTCCATGTGACAAAATCACCCCCAAACAGAGGAGGAGGTCTTTAGAAAGACCCAATAATGTAAAATGTAACAAGAGTGCAATGCCAGTGGTGATGGAGTCCATAAATATATTTTAATGATCTAGCTTGTTAAAAAGCCAGTGTGTTTTGGGGGCTCACACACTCTCCCTTGATCAAGAATTAAGCAGAATATAACGTCATTTTTACATTATGCCTGGACTAAAAGTGTTTTTAAAATACTTATAGAACTCATATAAAAAGTTGGTATCAGCAGGTTGTACCTTGTCACGTAATTGCATGGGACCTCTCCCTGTTGCATTCTCCCATGAGTCCACTGCAGCCTGAGCATATGATCCCAACAGGAGGGTCCTTGATGCTCTGTGCTCACCGGAACTGGGTTGAATAAAGCTAGAGTTCATTCAACCTGGAAGAGGACCTGTGCTGGACTGCAGAATGGTGAGTGTGCATGGGGCACAGAGATAGAAAGGAGGTAAATATTACTGCCACAATAGCTTTTTTATTTTATTTAATTTTATTTTACTTTTTTATTTTAGTAGCTGAAGTATAGTTTAACGTCCCCAAACTGGCATTGAAGGGTGCCAAATGTTTAAAGAAAGCAGCTTAAAGCTGTCTGAGAAGCACTGAGCTTGTTTTGCTGTACTACACACTGCCTTCCGAACTAGTAACTCAAAGCCTACGCCGATTGGGTCACCCACAGCCTAAATTTTGGCCTGTTCATCAGGAACATTCACCCTGTGTATGGCCAGCTTTAGCTTTGTAAATACCAGTAACCAAAACGGCGGAATGAGAGCTTCCTGAAGACGGCCAATCAGGTGGAAACGTGTAGGAGCTTTGTCTGCGTCATTGTGATGTAACTTTCGCCAGGTGCCATCTTTGAACGGGAACCTGAGCCGCTCTCCTAAGCACTATGGCAGGCCCCGCAAGCAACCAATGCTGTATACACCGGGTGCCAGGTTCTAACTGCCCCAATAAAAATTGAGTGTAATATATACCTTTTTAAAAATACATTTGTTAGAATGGTTTTACACTATGGGCTTCCTTTTATAATTTCCCTCCGAGTGGAACTATTAGATCTCCAGTATCAGACAAATCCAACACAAATAGTCAATTAAGTTAAAGGGGACATGCCCCACAAGCGAGTTTGACCACAGAGATAGTTGATCAACAGATTCTGGTGAGTGTAATTTCATGTGGGGCACCATATGCACAAATTGGATAAAGCACCAAAGTCACATATGTTACAGAGCACCTGGACTTGCACAGTGGGCTTTTTAAACCATTTGGGATTCTATTATTGGACCATAATCTTTTTTGATATTATTGAGTGTGGACAACAGTTTATAGTTTTTTCACTTTTTATTGTGACATTTAAAAGCTGCTAAGCACTTCATATGAAATTTCCCTTATACTTATTTAGGTGGTTATTGGTATATATAAGATTTTAGCGTGGTTGACTATTATTATTTATCACCTTTAGCTTTGGACTTAAACTGGAGATGGTTGGCGATGGCTTGGGGTTTTTTGTGTATTTTTTTAAATTTAGAAGCAACTTCTAGGTTTTAAGCATTCTAAGTAGAAGTTTTCATTGCAGAGGAATGAGTTTAAAAAAAAAAAGGTTAAAAGTAAGCTTCAACATAGAGGTGAACAAGCCCTCAATGTGCCAGAGGTGTAATCCCCACTAGTGTTCTGCAGGAAGCCAGTTAATGTTTTGGTAGGAATCCAAATGGGTGCATATATTCCGTTTTAGTATTTTTATCACACTACAAGGCACAGTTGAGAGATTTTTTTAATTCAAATTTTGCAAATGTCACACAGCTAATTAGTGTCACATAAATAGCGAGTTGCTGCCAAGGACAGCCGTTACATAATGAAGGACAATGCAGACAGTGTGTGGTAAAATTACCAGAATCCTATCACTTGAACGACACAGCAATGTTTGTTAATGTAGAGAAATGGAATTGTGAGAGAACTGTGTGAAAATAGGATACATAATCAGTCTTGCTTGCACCTAATGACCTTTATCAACATTGCTGGTATTTACTGCCTGTGTTGTGGCACAAATGTCACATTATGCCCAATGTTATCCAAAGGGAGTTTATTCTCTCCAGAAGGGATGAACAGGTACACGTGTGCATCAAGCACTTATTGGCCTAGTTCTGATCGCTCTTTCCCTGGCCATTTCCATGGTGATGGTGTATACAAGATGGCTGTCATATAGTTATGTATATTGTTGGGTAGGTCTCTTAATGTCTAATGCTTGTTTCCTTTTTTAGTTTTTTGTTTGCTAAAGTAAAGCTGGCTATGCATGACTCAAGTTTCCAGAACTTGGAGCTGCGGGTGGCCCTGTTGACACCACATGGCCCCACAAAATTAGATTTCAAAAGCACACTGGCAGCACGGTGGCTAAGTGGTTGGCACTTCTGCCCGGCAGCACTAGGGACAACGGTTTGAATCCTAACCACGGCACAACCTGCCTGGAGTTTGTATGTTCTCCCTGTGCCTGCGTGGGTTTTCCCCTGGGTACTACAGTTACCTCCCACACTCCAAAGACAAGCAGGTAGGTTAATTGGCTCCTGTCTAAATTGGCCCTAGTATGTTTATGTATGAATGTAAGCTCCCTGGGGACAGGGACTAATGTGAATGTGCAGTACATACATATGAAGCGCTGCGTAGATGTCAGCGCCCATATAAATACCTGTAATAAATAAACATGAACGAGTTGGAAAATATTTGGCATGACAATTACTGCATCCTATCATATGCAATCACTGTTTGGGTATTTAGGCAACCATAGGTGCTACGACTTTCTGACTACAATAACCGGCAGTGTAGATTTCTCCATTCATGGTGTTTAGCATGGTTTGGGGAACCTATTGATCTCTCTTGTTGAGGCTCAACAAGAGAAATTTAAGCATGTATGGCTGGCCCTTCATACTCGGCAGATCACTCACTAAGAACAATAGGCAATCTATCTGTAATTAGAATTAGAAATCTGTTTTTGTCCTCGGCTTAGCAGATAAAGAAATATGGTGAACTCAAATCCGTTCCTATCTGTTGAGACATCTCTGTGTTCATTAATGGCCTGTCCCCATACGTTACCGTTGATGTAACTATTTTGTACTCCTTTACAAGCTCCTGTTGCCACAAGTGACAGTCAAGTCTTTTGTCTTATTTGCATTTTATCAGCCATGCGTGGGTCACCTTTAATCACAGTTTTTCGATAGCATTGTAAGAATCAACCCCATCCCTAATAAACATGTGGTAGTGTCTTGGTTTCATGCGTATTATCCCACCCCCATCCTCAAGCACTTACATTCATAAGCAATGTCCTAAGAACTGATGATATTTGACATGATCCAAGTATGTATAGCCAGTGTAAGATATTGATTTTCCTGACTTAATCCATTTGTGTCACATTTCACACAGTGATGTAAGATTCTGATGTGACAACACTTGGCTTGGTTCACAACCTTAAGGCTAGTGTCAGCTGCTGATGCACAATGATTGCACATTGCTTGTTGTGAATCCACCTTGCATGGTACGCAGAGGTAGAAGTTGGGTCAAATCACAGCCTGACTTCTTTTTTTTTTTTTTTTTTTTTTACATTCTGTCTGATAACATGAGCTCTTTTTGCCTTTGTGTACACTGCTTTCCTCAACTTGGATACTATGAAACTCATTACAGAAACAATACTTTTGCAATTAAATATTGCAAAACAAGTATGTATGGTATCAATTCGAACTACTGGAGAAATCATCTACAACGGAAGCTTGAAACTAAGTCTGGCTGTTTTTACTATAAGAGTAGAAAGGTTATTTCTGCTCGTTGGAGCTGTGTTCTCTTCAAGCATCCAATCACATGCAAGACAATAACTTTTATTTTTCTTTGTTTTTTTTCCTGCACATTTTTGCGTATTAAAACTGAACACAGGTTAACTGGGGCAAGTGAATGTCTAATCTCTTTTGTGAATGATCCCAAATGTATTTTTGGAGCAATAAAGTAAGTGTCTGGTACATTATGGGAATTTTGCAAGATGATGCCATATTCTTTTTTTCTTTTCCTCTTTTTTTTTTATATATTTTTTTTTTTTTATAACTGATCTTAAACATTGATCATAGTAAAAAAAAAATACACTGAGGTCTGCCTACATAGTACGGTAAATAAGGACAATTTTATTCAATGCAATTGATTTTTAAATTAAAAAGTGCATAAAATATACTCACAAACATAAAACCATTGTCTGTCATCAAGACTCTATAGACTCAAACCATCCTAAGCATGGAAAACCTCTTTATCCACGAAGCAATGTTAAGGTGAGTAGTGTTAATTTTAGTCTTAGGACTAAAATGGCATTTTAGTTTTAGTCCCATTTTAGTCTTCTGCAATTGTTTTAGTCATATTTAGTCGACTAAATCTCCAGTACATTTTAGTCGACTACTGTCCTACTGTCCTACTGTAAATGTGAACTGTAACTTTTTTTTTTTTTTTAATTCTTTATTTATATATGAAATAACATCATTACTAAATCACCAGAGAGTTACCAAACAACCAAGATATTTGCTTTTTAGCAATACACCATCTAGTTCAAGAAGATGAAGAAATGTAGACATATTGCAAATATATGTCAAGCTTACATAAATGTAAAAAATTGATACAACTCTACTATACAGCATACTGTCTAACTGCTAATCTTGACAACTGTTTTATCCCAAATTTTCCAAACCCTACTAGGATTGAAGTCCGTGCTTTTTATTCCTTTTTTTTCTTTCTTTAAGAGAGCAGCCTAGAAACAAAAAAAGACTAAGGTTTCTTTAACATGTTATTTTTAACCTTAGCCATTCTTTTATTTATATTTTTGCTATGCCCCCAAAAACAAATTATAAAATGCGTTAATTCCTCAGATCTGTGAACTGTAAGTGACCTTAACAAAATGTCTGTTTAAAAAAAAAGTGCTAAGCATGCATGAAAGTATGTTTCATTTTCCATGTTGGATCTGATTACAGTTTCCATCAGCATAAAATTTTATTCTGAAAAGCCATAGCGAAACGAGTTTAATATGGTGGTTAATAGAGGTTCCTGTTTCTGACACCTGCAACTGGTTTGCTACATTGGTTTAATTGCGTGGACTGCAGTCCATTGTGATCACATTTTTTCTGTTGAGTTAGCAATTCCTACTGATAGGTGCTCATTTGAATCACTTGTCTATAAAGAACCAGCAGATGCTGTTTGGTTATTTCAGTCTTTCTTAACAAAATAGATTATTCTTGGCTACAATAATTAAATACACCTGTCTACAGAATAGTGAACAGGGCTAAAAAAAATGCTTTATTGTGTCACTCATTATGGTCTCCTTGTATGTAAACTGGACGAAAGCATTGGAGATGTCACCAATTATGCCGTGTACACACGACCGGACTTTTCGACGGCAAAGGTCCGACGGAACGAATCCGCCGGACAATTCGATCGTGTGTGGGCTTCATCGGACCTTTGCTGTCGAAAAATCAGACGGACTTTAGAAATAGAACATGTTTTAAATCTTTCCGATGGACTCGAGTCCGGTCGAAAAATACGTTCGTCTATATGCTAGTCCGACGGACAAAAAGAGATGCAAGGGCAGCTATTGGCTACTGGCTATGAACTTCCTTATTCTAGTCTGGTCGTACGTCATCGTGTTCAAATCCATCAGACTTTGGTGTGATCGTGTGTAGGCAAGTCCGTTTCGTCGGGAACTCCGTCGAAAGTCCGTCAAAGTCCTTCGGAGTTCAGTCCGTCGAAAGTCCGCAGGTGTGTAGACGGCATTAGGCTTCCCCACATTCTTCCAAACCTTGACATTTCCTGCTTGTAGAGGAAATTGTGTCAGCTTCTAAAATTTGCATGGAACTCCTAAGCTGGCTATACACTGTAAGATTCATCACTTAATCCCCCCCATCCACACCAATCAGGCACCAGAATACCCAAACAGAAACTGATTGAATACAGACGCTGTTCGGCTGACAGTTTCCTGCCCATCTCCTTCAACTTTTAGATCGAAGGATGATGACTGGGAGGATGCCGACAGGGCCACCCATGGCTTGAATTTTGGCTGGTTCTTCAGGAACCGGCCAAAGTTTATTTCACCCATGGCCATCTTCTCATACAGGGAGCTGTACCCACACTGCACGGGTTAACTGCTAGTTTTTTTCTAGGGGAGGGAAGAGTGGGAAAATACCTAATCCTCCGATCCTCCAAACACAAGACCAGTGCCTGCATACTTGTTTTATAGACCTGCTCTGGACATGAGGAAGTCAGGAACAGTCCACTGGTGGATCATGGGGGAGAGCTATTTGCTGCTGAGATTGGGTGAGTATAGGCTTTCTTTTCCCCCTTGGACAAAACGAGCAGCTAGTGGCTGTGCCACTGCATGGGAAAACATTTTTTGGCCGGATTTGAGCTTTAATCTTATCTAGGTTTAAGAATAGCAAATTAATAGTATGCAGGGTGAAATGTGGTACAAGAACCAGTATTTTGGACTTGGACAATACTGGTTCTTGTTCCAAATTTTATTACCTTGTTGTTGAAATATAAACAAATTGTAATATAACATTATTTATATCCAAGGAGGATTTTAAAGAAAAATGAGGATTGGTTGTCGTTGCATGTAAAACTTGCCCTGGGGTAATTTACTAATTTTTTAAAAAAACATCTCTTGGCCGCTAAGAAGGAGGTGATAAGGAAGGTTCTTTTTGCATATTTGAAAACCACAATAATTTTATTCATCAAAAGAAAAGCATCTGAAATAGATGGACCATGCAAGTTTAAGTGTGTTAATGACTCCTCGTTATTTACAGTACTTTTATAGAGATGAAATGCACAAGTTAATCCTTGCATTCTTTGTAACTACGGCATCATTTTAGTTTGTTTTGCACTTCTGAGCTACTCCTACAGACAGCAATTTAGCTCCCAACCTCTTATACATGTGGATATTTATTAATGAAAACCATACACTGAATAGCACCAAAGCAAGTTATTTTAGTCCAACAGTCCAATTACTTTAATCCAGTGAAAGACATAGAAACATAGAAAAGTAATGACAGAAAAAAAGACTGAGTGGTCCATCGTGTCAGCCAGTATTTGATTGGTTACCTTGGATTACAAGATATACATCATAGCTCTTCTCATATACAATCTTTTAGTGTGGAACAGTAAAATATATAAAGGGATTTTTAAATTCAATCACTGTATATAACCTGGAAGTAGTAAGATTGGTAAGTGTATCTGGATACAAAATATTTTTTTACATAAATGATATATTTCTTTAGCAGTATAAATTTTGAAACATTATAGACACACTCCCTTAGGTTTCTAAAAAATAATGTCATCAACAGAACCAAACATTACTGGATGATAAAAGCTTCATGAAATAGCTTTAAAAAGTGTTAATTGTGTTGATCATCTGTAAAATTGCATGAACGAGCCCTTTTGGTCCATTATAAAAAAAATGCTGATTTTCCTTCTCCATACAGGGATGTGTGTATTTTGGAGGGGTTAAACAACCATGAAATTGGTTCTATAATGTGTTTTACATTCAATTTATTTTTCCTGGGTTAAAATTATGTTTGTGTTTTGTGGAATGCAGCCTCTTGAAAGCTCAAATTACAAGATGTGTTTTATATTTTGGGTGA
This sequence comes from Aquarana catesbeiana, assembly GCF_042186555.1. Classification (NCBI taxonomy): domain Eukaryota; kingdom Metazoa; phylum Chordata; class Amphibia; order Anura; family Ranidae; genus Aquarana; species Aquarana catesbeiana. The sequence goes on along the minus strand of NC_133324.1, from coordinate 315,487,505 downwards.
AGCTGGTGTATAACTAGTCTGTTAGTATTATTGAGTTTATATATAATAATTAACGTTTTATGCAAATTTTTGTAACATTTTTGATTAGGTTGGCAAGGGGTATTTTTGTAAAGTTACTAAAATATATATTTATAACCACCAGTAATTAATACTGATTTATAGTTAGTTCCCATGGGAAAAATAAAGACCTGAGGCCCCAGGGTTATTTCTGCCTAATGTTGATTAATAACAGCATAGAGTAAGGTGTTTTCTCTAGAGCCAAGGCCATTGCAATGTCAGCTAAAAGAGGCTTGATGGCCATAAGGTCAAAAAAAAAAAGTATAGGTTATAGGCTGGATTTTCTTCCTCTGGTAATGTACACCAGTGGTTCTCAACCTCAGTCCTCAAGTACCCCCAAGAGGCCATGTTTTTGGAATTTCTCTTAGATAATATAGCTGTGCAAAATACCAAGCCATTGACTCTGATTTAAAGCACCTGTGCAAGATAAAGGAAAACCTGCAAACATGGCCTGTTGGGGGAACTGGAAGACTGAGGTTGAGAACCACTGATATATAGCATATCTAGAAAATATACATGGTTTTCCATCTTTCTTTCTTTTCATGTTCCATGAATCTGTTTACATTCTTATGTTAAAGTATATCTGAAGCAAACTTTTCTTTTTCATTTTGGATAGAGTAAGGAATGGCTAAAGCCCCTGTCAGTTTCTTTTCATCTGTATTTCTCTGGGAAGATTTTCCTTAAAGCTGAAGCAAAACATCTCTACAGCTTTATTGACACTACTTATCTGTCTCATGTTGTGCAGACAGATGGATCCTGTAAAAAAATTCACTGTACAAGGATCCTGGGCTTCCTCCTGTCGCTGATCATCTGGTGCTGCATAAGCTTTTAGCTTCCGGTCTTCATCCAGAATTGCTGTGAAGATGGTTTGTTGGGGACCTGCCCTCTTCTCCATTAAGAAAAAGTTCTTTCTTTAATTTCAATGCATGTAAAACTATTTATGAATGGAGAAGATTCAGACAAATTACATTATTGTCTCTCTAGTCAAAGGTTGTGTTACATGCAGTGTAATTTATGCACAGGTTTTTTCAATGGAGGCAGAGAGGAGAGGACGGGGCCGTCATACCTTCTTTAGTTCTGCCTAAAAAAACAAAGCTATAACTAGCCGACCTCAATGCACTGTCTAATTGGGCGACTATGTGGCAGATGAGGTTTAATGTTGATAAATTTAAAGTTATGCACTTGGGGCTAAGAATATGCATGCATCATACATACTAGGGGGAGTACAACTAGGGGAATCAATGGTGAAGAAGGATCTGGGGGTTTTGGTAGATCATAAGCTCAATAATAGCATGCAATGCCAAGCTGCGTTTTACAAAGCGAGCAAAGTCCTTTCTTGTATTAAGAGAGGTATGGACTCCAGAGAGAGAGATATCATTTTGCCCCTGTACAAATCATTAGTAAGACCTCATCTGGAATATGCAGTTCAGTTTTGGGCACCAGTTCTCAAAAAGGATATCGGGGAACTGGAGACGGTGCAGAGAAGGGTAACCAAACTGATAAGAGGCATGGAGGAGCTCAGCTATGAGGAAATATTATAGGAACTGAATTTATTCACTCTCGAGAAGAGGAGATTAAGGGGGGATATGATCACCATGTATAAATATATATGGGGTCCATATAGTAAACTTGGTGTTGAGTTATTCACTTTACGGTCAACACTGAGGACAAGGGGGCACTCTTTACGTATAGAGGAAAAGAGATTTCATCTCCAAATATAGAAGGGTTTCTTCACAGTAAGAGCTGTGAAAATCTGGAATAACTCCCTCCAGAGGTGGTTCTGGCCACGGCCTCTCAGTGGAGACATGGGCAACAGTAAAAACCTGTATCCATGATTTCTATTATTAATATATAAGATTGATCAGGTTTTTTTTTCAGTGCCCCTCTTTCTATTTATTATTTCATCCCATATTATTTTCCTGTTTAGCAAAGTAGCTATATTAGTTGTACCATCACTCATCTCACTGTTGCTTCAGGGCAACAGGAAATGGAAGCTTTTTTTTTTGACGTGGGTAGCATTAGCTACTGATGCCACTGCTATATGTTAAATAAAAACTCTAGTTTTCCTTTAAAATTGGTTAGATGCACATTAAAATTAATCTAGAATGTCTGCCTTTTTCTGGATATTATTTGAATAGCTAGAATTCAGTTAACTATGTAACTATCACAATGCCAGAAGTACAAGGACAGGAAGAGCACCAGCATCCCTGCACAAAGATTTCTACAGGATCCAGCTGCCTGGAGAACATGAGACATATGCCATTACTGGCATGTACTGTCAATAAAGCTGTAGAGAGATTTTTTTTTGTTAGCTAAACTGCAGCAGATTTTTTTTTTTTTTTTTAGCTAAACCACAACTTTAACTACTTCTAGTCCAGGCCTTTTCTGGCACTTTTTGTTCACATGTAACAACCAGTATTTTTTGCTAGAAAGTTGCTTAGAACCCCTAACATATATAAATTTTATTTATTTATATATATATATATATATATATATATATATATATATATATATATATATATATATATATGTACATATATATATATATATATATATATATATATATATATATATATATATATACATATATATTTAAAGCAGAGGCCCTAGAGAATAAATTGATGGGTTTTGCTATTTTTTATGTAACACGGTATTTGCACAGCGGTTTTTCAAATGTAATTTTTTAATGTATATGCTTATAATGTATAGTTTTTTTGAATTTTAATGCAATACATAACCCAATTTTTTGTAAACTATAAAAGATGAAGTTACACTGAGTAAATAGATACCAAACTTGTCACTTATTAAAATTGGCACTCCCATGTAACGACAACAAACAATGTAAATTTTTACTATACATAGGTGACTCTTTAAAAGCCTACAAAAGATGTCTAGTGCTAGAATTACTGCCCATGATCTGACGTTCGCAGTGATACCTCACATGTATAGGACGACTGCTGTTTGCATGCAGGACCAAGGCGCGGGTTTGCCTTTGTGTGCAAGCACGGGAGGACAGAGGCACTTTACACTTTTTATTTTTTTTAATTATTATTTATTTATTTTTGTAAACATCCTTGTGACAGCAGTAGGCATGTAACAGGTCCTCTTCATGGAGATATCTGGGGTCTGTAAGACCCCAAATCCCTCCTCACCTAAACGCATTCAAAAACACCAAGATGTAATGTCATCTCTTCTGAGTTACTATTCCGAATAGCCAGCGGACATGCCGGCTGGTTGCTCGGGTCTCCCAGTGGGACGGGAGAGCCCAAGAGAGCTTCAGAAGGGGGGGGGCCCCTCCCACTGCTTGTAATAGCAATCGAGCGGCTGGTGAGCCACTCCGATTGCTATGACAAGAGAGCCGACAGTCAGCTCTAAAAGACGGTAGCGGGGTGATGCCTGTAGGCATCATCCCGGTATCTCCACCGAAAGTCAGAGGGAAGTGGTTAAAGTCGTAAAGTCAGTGCTCACTATTACTGCCAGCCCCTCTGTTATAACAAGCTTTATTACACAGTGTATATGTGCTTTTTTTTTTATGCTGCTGCTAAATACCCTTTTTCACATTGCCGATTTGTGCAATCACGTGACTGCCAGCTGTTGTCCTTCCTTGATCTAAGGACTACAAAGAGAGGCTGAGATCCCTCTCTAACGTCAGCCGCGCAGTCACATCTGCGATGTGGAATAATGTATTTAGCTGCAGAATTTAAAAAAAAACACATACACAGTGTATTATATCTTGTTATAACAGAGGGATGGCCAGCAATTGTGAGCACTAACTTTACTGCCACATGGAAAAGTGGCAGAAGGGGTGGGTTTGGCTATCGGCTCACACACAGGAGCTGACAGGCAGGGAGTTAGGGGGAGAGACTGTGGGCTGACGGAGGCATGTAAACTGACCACGGTATCATGGATCAGCAGCCATGGTTATCGTGGTCAGCACACTAAGGGGAACACAGGAGCAGGCAGGATCAACCAGGTTTTTTATAGCATAGAAAGGGACAAATGACATTGCACAAGCACTATTCAGTTTAACATGCTTTAAAGGAACAGGATCTTTTTTTTTCCCAGGGTTACAACCTCTTTAACTTCAAATCCAATACACCTAATAGTATGTAAGAGAAAATCCACTCTTAGTTGTCATGGAACATGTGTCCCCACTGGAAGATATCCTCTGTATTGCTGTTCTGGTGAAAGCTGAGAAGTTTTGAATTTCTTATAACTTTTTCCTGCTGGAAGTAGTCTCGGACAGGGTGAATTTTCTCAGTGGGGACATGGGCAACAGTAAAAACCTGTATCCATGATTTCTATTATTAATATATAAGATTGATCAGTTGTTTTTTTTCAGTGCCCATCTTTCTATTCATTATTTCATCCCATATTATTTTCCTGTTTAGCAAAGTAGCTATATTAGTTGTACCATCACTCATCTCACTGTTGCTTCAGGGCAACAGGAAATGGAAGCCTTTATTTTACGTGGGTAGCATTAGCTACTGATGCCACTGCTATATGTTAAATAAAAACTCTAGTTTCCTTTAAAATTGGTTAGATACACATTAAAATGAGTCTAGAATGTCTGCCTTTTTCTGGATATTATTTGAATAGCTAGAATTCAGAGATGCTACTTTCCTTCATAGTGTAGTGACTAACAAAATATTATTTTTAAGGTCCTAGAAAACACGAGAACAAGGCCAAGACACATTAGGAGGACTCCTATCTCACACTGCTCATGCAATGAAATGGAAAACAGTACTTGGAAAACAGTCAGATTATTTTTGCACAAGGAACATTGTTGAAAATATATGCAAAAAAAAAAAAAAGTTGTTATCCATTGCAGCCAATTAAACTGCACAATTTTCCTTCATTGGCTTAAAGCATTTAGGCAAACTGCTAAGCGGCTGCTATAGATAATATTGCCAGTTCATAAATTTCTCCAATCATCACAAGAAGTCCAGGCGAAGCATTAGCAAATATGTTATGAAGAAACCACATAGACCTTTTCATTCTCATTTGTATTATTAGAAGACTGTTATGCAGTTCGTTATACCTTGCATCTCCGCATAAAATATGTGCCAATTAACTGATGCTTTGTACTCACTCTGAGCTGCTGTACATCACATTTTAGCTAAAAAAATCTTTAAGACAAGCTGGTACAATGCATTCTTCATGTAAAAAAAACCTACAAAAACATCAACCTTTCCATACACCAACCATTTTTATGATAAAGGGTTTAACTATCTTCTATGGTTTTCCACCCCAAAAAAATTCTGTGTTTGGAGAACAGAATTTCCCAGCATGCTGGCTGGCTTCATTGATTATTGCTAATAAAGGGTGTTTTTGTGAATGCTTGTTATTCTTTGATTATGGCACCTGATACTCCCAGATAATTAAAGCAGTGCCTAATTTGTTTTTGCTTGATGAAATTGCAGTGAGTTTGCTCCGCATAAGTAACCATGCAATCACACAATCATCTTAATTCAAAAGTGGTTTTAAAAAAAAAAAAAATCAGCAGTACAAAATAAAGGCAATTATTTCGCCAGTAGAGGTCTGTGCATATCAACGTGTATCAAATAGAAATATCACTGATCATACTGTTATCCCTCCATCAATTGCAAATACCCGCTGCAGTGTCTAAATGGCAGATGGAGTAAGGGTTAAATTATAAAGTGTAGATTTTTTTTTTCATTAATTATAGGGAATTTTTAGCGACAGCAGTTCAGTAATTTTTGTCTCCCCAAGTACTTTTGGGTGGAACCAAATGCCACAGTTCTAAGGCTTTTTGTCTGTTAACAGAAGAATAGAGACAAATGTGTGCTGAACTGACAGCTCTTTCCTCCCCTGTCATTAAATTATTAACTGCCATCTCACAAAATATGGACTTTTTTTTTTTTTTAGTAATCAAAAATGCTTTTTTCGAAGACACAAGACATAATTTACCTCTATAATCATTAACGTTGCCGCCTGGAATGTTCTGCGTTTTGAAGATTTTTGTCAAGTTTTCATTCTTTCTTTAAACTGCTATGAAAAAATTGAATCTTTTTGAATAATGGATTTTTTCAAAAGACTGCTAGGTGGCCACAGCTTTGTCTAGAACAACCTTTCACCTGCATAATGTCCGACTTTTATAGCTGACTTTCCCCATTTTCCACCCTTTTAATATGATATCTACCTGCATGAAACTCTGCCTGGCTATCTGGGATTATTTTCATAATTTATTAACTCTAAAATTAGAACATTAGATTAGCACATTCTGGATCATTTCATTAAGTAGTTAAAAAAATAAAAAAGAATATTGATAGCCAAAGTCCAGGTAGTTGCACTAGCCAACCAAACTTCAATTTACAACAGTGTGCTGAGTTGTGCTCTGTTACGAAATTGGTTTCTCTGCTTTAGCGCTAGCTGGATAAGCTCATAGATATACCAAATGTACATCAGACGCTTGAGATAATGTTAAACCACTGTAATGCTGGGCATAGTCATAACAAAATTTGCCCATTTCAGCAGGGCCCTCCCTGTTCAACAAAAGTCGATTGTTCGATTGACTTTCGTCAAACAGACGTCTTTGAAAACTGTGGTCAGTCAGCGGCTACAGCCACTGATCAGTGCATTTTGACAACAGTGGAAGTCCCTGTCCGAATACAATGTCCCCTTGATGGGTATTCCCCCATTCACCTCGCTTGTGTGGATGGAGTAATCTGGTTTTTTTTTGTTTTTTTTTCAGCCCACTGGCTATGCCAGACTTATAGCTCTCTATTGGGCAGGGATGCTACAACAGGTTATCTGTTTAGGGAAAAGATGGTGAAAAATCCTAGTCAGCTGATCTTACCTGTTAGCCCATCAGTCTTTAGTTGACCATAGACAGCTCACATTTTGACCATGGCCCTGTAGGCACCATTCAGCTCGTCAAAGGACTATTTAAAAATTTGACTGAGCTAGGTGGAAAATTATTATCATAAGAGCAGTAACTGCATCCTATCACTGTTTGACAGTACCATTGAATCTCCACTGTCATCAATTGCATCCAGGCACCTGTAGCTGTCCAAATACAATAGCCAGCAGCAGAGAGTTTGATTGTTGGCTTCTCATTTTGCAAATACTAGTTGTCTGGCTATCATTCTGACTAAGCAATTGAATAGTTTGTTACTTACCCAGAACAAGTATGTACCTTGGGTCTGTGGCTCAGTGTTAAAGTGGGTCCATTTAACAGCTAGACAACAGCCAGGAAAGGCTTTTTTTTAAAGATCATATTCCTTCCTTATTTATCCATCTACTCATTCTTCATGGTGAAGCCTATATCTTAGCATTGTTTAAAATAGCCACAGAACCCTACAATGGTTTTAATTGTAGGTATAAACTTTATGTAATGAAATAAAAACAGAATTACTAAGCACAATCATACTGATTTATTCTTTCATTTTCCAGGTGAAACTGCCTCATCAATGCAGACCACAAGATACCCAAGTCCTTCTGAACTAGATGCCTACGCACAGAAAGTTGCAAACAACCCACTGACTATCAAGATCTTCCCCACCAACATCAGGGTCCCCCAGCACAAGCACCTAAATCGGACTGTAAATGGTTATGATACCACAGGCCAGCGTTACAGCCCTTACCCAGTACACACAAGTGGCTACCAAGGCCTGCTTGCTATTGTTAAATCTTCTAGCAAGAGTGTAGTGAAGAATGTAGAGGGAAAACGAACTAAGATTTCTGCTGCACAGGTTGGTGTTGCTCCTTACACCATGTCAAGCACTTTAACACAAGGCCAACCTTGCAATGGACAACTGAGCTATCTTGCAAATCAGAAGCAGTTGGATGCACCAGTGCCACCCAATGTGACTGTGGCAACATCAGTCATTCCTTTAACAGGTAGAAATTTAACACTCCAACAGTCTAATCTGCCCTCCATTCAAAGCATAATTTACCAGATTAACCAACAGTGCCAGGCTCAAGCTTCTCACCAGGCTTGTCAGGGCATAGTGGTTACTAACTCTAGTCCAGCTAAGCAGGGAATGACCAATGGCTTTACTGCAATGACCGGGGGCACTGTGGCTTATGCGGGCACTGTCTTGCAAGACTGTAGAGCAGGCGCTGAGCTGGCACTAGGATCTGCCCCAGTGGTAGCAAAACCTGGATCCTATCAAGATAGCATGGACTACCTAATTTGGCAACAGAAGCAACAACAGCAGCAACTTCGGATATACAGTGGAGGCAGTGGTGGAGGTGGAGCAGTCAGCAAGTCACCAGAAGTGTGCCCTGGAGTATCTCGTCCTTATACACTCGCTAGTGCCGTTGAAAAAGTCAGCTCTTCCCCACTGAACTGTGTTGGCATGCATGGTAATTTTTCAGTGGGGCAATACTTTGCTCCACCATGGAACAGTATCTTGGTCACTCCCACCAGTGACTGTTACAATCCCCAGGAACTTGCCAATGCTCACAGGGATTTGGGGGTACATCCATCAGATGGACTAACCAGCATCCCCAGCAAGACCCTTTGCAATACCTCTATCCTTAGCAGTAGTCTTCAGTCTTTGGAGTATCTTATCAATGACATTCACCCACCTTGTATTAAGGAGCAGATGCTTGGCAAAGGTTATGAAACAGTGTCTGTGCCAAGGCTTCTTGATCATCAGCATGCCCACATCCGACTGCCCATTTACAGATAAAATTCTTGCTTTTTATGTAATGGTGGCCAACACTGGTTGTAATCTGTAAACTAGATTATGCTACTTAGCCCTAAGAAGGTATGTTTGTAAGTGCAGTGGTGGCAGAGGTGGTGTTAGGAAACACCCACTGCTCTGCACTTAGAATGCATAGCATTGCAGGTCATTCCCAACCAAGAATGGTTGCCTCTTCTTGCCTTTTCTGTTTATGGCAAGTGAAAGGAAGAGAATGGCTGTATCAACACAGGTTTTTCTTTCTTTGTCTCAATCAAACAATAACAAAGAAAGAGCTACTGGTTGTACCTTCTTGATTCTCCATTTCTTTTTCATTTTGTTCTTTATTTTTGTATTTGTTGAAATCTCAGTTCTTGTTTCTATATATGAACGTGTTTAAATGCAGCAACATTTCTCACCACTGTGGAATAAAAATGAAGGCAGTAGGTTAAGTATTTATTTATGTTATACATGAAGATATTTCTTTTCCCCCCCAAGGTTTTTTTTTTTTCTTTTCTTTTTTGATACCCTTACTTCAAATAAACACATTTTATTGTAAAAAAGTTATTATTTAAATTACCAGATCAAATTACAGAATAATATGTATCCCCAAACAAATAACTAAAGTTTTGTTTTAGATATAGTGTTTTATTTTTTTTATATATTTTTCTTACCATGAAGATATGTTCTCTGATTGAATACAACATCAAGTAATTATGAGTTATATTTAATGTTTAAATTATTACTTCATCTTCACATTTTGTGGAATATGACTATGTAACAAAACAAGTTATTCTTTCATGTTTACCTGACCAGCTACCAAGCCTACTGCTGTTTTTTGTGTTTTAAATCTGGATTGCAGGTTGATGCTTCATATCCCAGTATAATGATACTTGTGATCACTAAAATAACTGTTCATTGGGGGCTGTGAAAATATGGGCTGTTCTTAATTTATGTCATGAATTCAGAGGTCTTCAGATATAGAAATTACATATGTTAGCAAATATGACCGTTCATCAGTTAGCCAATATAGTTGCCATCTCTGTATGTGATTACTTTGTAGTAAAATATTCCATACCAAATATAACACTGTAAAAGGTTAGTTGTAAGAAAAAAAAAACAAAAAAACAGGTATTGTAATTCAAAGATCCATGAGCCAAAAATACAAGTTGCCTTATATAAACTGGGAACATTCACAAACACATATGCAAAATGTTGTTACGTTGGCAAAGATTAAGGCTTTTGGGAAGGGACTAGGGAATTTTTTTTTTACATACTTCATTTACTTAAAACCAATTTCATAATAGCCATTGGAGTAAATTTAGGGCTCACTCATACCAGGCACTGTGCATTTCAAATAGCAGTAAAATGTACCCACGAGAATTGATTAATTTCTTTTTTTTTTTTTTTTTTTATTATTTTTTTTTTGGCACCAATTCATTAAAATCAATTGGGGGAACATTTTGCAGTCTCTGTTATTTTGTTCATTGATCTGCGTTTTCTTATTCAAGTTAGCTGAAGTGAAAACATATGCCAGTTCTTGTTAAAACAAAACACATTTAAAAAATGCATTTTTGTCTTAATGTAACATCTTCAGCCCACCCCCTTTTTTTGTACAACATATATTCGTTAACACAAAAGGCTATGTGAGAATTTAGTCCAGTGATTTTTTTTGAACCGTTTATTTTAAATGAGAAGTACAGCCAAAGCTCGTTTGGCTGTACTTCTCCTGTGGAACACAGGAGTGCAGTCCGTTGTGCACTCCTGTGACCTAGTTTCAGCCAGCAGCGGACATCACAGAACCAGTCCAGGCAGGGGAAAGATCACGACCATATGGTTGGGCTCCACCCAGGATCCTGGACCAGCACCTGATCCGGCCTCTCAGCGAGCCGCTGAGAGCCTGAACCGGCCGCTCCAACCCGCTTCACGGCCCAGCGCTCCACTGAGCAACGAGGGGCAGAGCAGAGAGCTGGTGACAGAGCTCTAAGAACCGAGCGATCAGCGGTCATCGATCACTCGGTTCTCAGTCTTAGTGCTGCTGCATTCACCTAGGTAAGCATGATGCCCTGTACACATGGTCGGATTTTCCAACGGAAAATGTGCGATCGGAGCTTGTTGTTGGAAATTCCGATCGTGTGTGGGCTCCATCGGACTTTTTCCGTCGGAATTTCCGACTCACAAAGTTTGAGAGCAGGCTATAAAATTTTCCGACAACAAAATCCGATCGGTTTAATTTCCGATCGTGTGTACACAAATCTGACGCACAACGTGCCATGCATGCTCAGAATAAATTAAGAGACGAAAGCTATTGGCTACTGCCCCGTTTATAGTCCCGACGTACGTGTTTTACTTCACCGCGTTCAGAGCGATCGGATTTTCCGACAACTTTGTGCGGCCGTGTGTATGCAAGACAAGTTTGAGCCAACATCCATCAGAAAAAAATCCATGGATTTGAATGTCAGAATGTCCGATCAATGTCCGATCGTGTGTACAGGGCATGACTGTTTAAAAAAAAAAATATCAAACTTCTCTTTTAACAGTAGTAATAAAATATTTTGTGTTTTTTTTTTTTTTTTTTTTTTTTTTTTTTTTTTTTTTTTGTTAGACAATAAATAGGCTTATTAACATAAGAGATTAATAAGGCAGACCTAAAACTCTGGTTCTCCATTTCACAGGCAACTTTGCCAAAATTAGAATGCCTGTGTGTGTGTATATATATATATATATATATATATATATATATATATATCATATCTATGTATTTTTTTTTATAAAAATATTTAACATCTTTTCAAAAAGTCCTCTCAGTGTTCTGATTGGTAATAATTAAGTCACATTTTTTTGCCATTCACAGCTAATTGCTCAACTTTAATCCTGTTGTGATCAGTTTGGACATTGCATATTTGTTTGTGAATGTTACATGCTAGTTGATAAACTTGTATTTTAACTCAGATGGTATCTTTCTGAAAGCTAAGTATACAGGAAATTGTTGTGGAGTTCTACAAAGAAGGGACCACCGTGCCTTGAAAGTAACAATTTAATAGAGTCCTTTTCCTGTATAGTTTGCCTAAAACTAATTTTATTTGGAACTGCATGAGTTTTTACACTTAAACTTTTAAACTTCCCTGAAGATCATATTACCATATTGGTAAAAGGGTCATGAATTCCTGGGTATACCTAGTAAAGTAAAATATACTACAAGTAATATGTGATTTATACATATTTTTGTTTTTCCAACCTGCTGATTTTTTTCTTTATCCTTGTTCTTTTTTCTTGACAACCATTTATGTGGTATATTTGACAGAACTCCTATTCTCTGGATACAAACGGTTAGAAAGGAGCAGTTCTGTCAGCTGCACAGTGGAAAACAATGTCAGTGGATGACTTTGCCAGTTTGGTGGACCATTTAGCCAGAGACCTCTTTTTTTTTTTTTTTTTTTTGTCAGTTCCAATATACCGCTAAAGGGAACTGTTTATTTTTTTTTAGTTTACTTTTAGTCTGTGGTTAGTAAAACCCAAATTATCTCTTTATAGAAACTACAGTCATTTTTTTCATTTTGCAATGCACAACTGCAGTGCTGTAATAATTGTTTCAAATGATTGATTATCCCTCCCGCAGAGATTAACATGGCACCTCCAGGTGTCCGCACAACACATCTGATCTCCATATAGCTCTCCTGTAGCATCAGAATCCAAGGTGCCAATACCCAACCAGCTTACTAGTAACTGGTTGCCCCCAACAATGTCACTAAGCAATAATAAGGTGCCTAGTGTGAGGAGGAGTCAGAGACAAGTAGGCTGGTTGGAACCTGGAACCCACATTTTTAGAGTAGTGAAGTACTACCCAGAGATCAGATGCTACTTGCAGGTGCCTACTATTAAAAGATAGGTTCAGGATTAGGAACATGTTGCAACTGTATTTAGAGTGTAACATGTTGATATGCATTCATTCACAGCAATCTGTGAATAAACAAACAAAAAGTCCTGTCTGCCACTGCTGCAGACGGCTTGTATTTTTCAATGGACTGTAAGCACACTGATCAGCGCTCTCATAGTCCATTCTCCAGTTTTCAAACTAAAAGCCTGAACAGAAGTACAGGAAGAAATCTAGAATGTCTGCACTTTGCACCTGCAATCCACTGATTAAGGGTGCGATGCTTTGCAGGCTCCTGTGTAATGAATATTATATTTTTTTGCCCTTATAAACATGTGGATTTATTATTTTGCTACAAAGGTGAACTTATCTTTTAATGGCATGTAAGAATATTCCTAAAATCCCACCTATCTTTGCTTTTAGGGGAAAAATAGAGCAGGTTTACCATAGGAATCTGGGAGGATAGTAACCTACTCCTTTTTCTTTTATACATTTTTATTCTTTTTTAATCTTTTTTTTTTATCTGAAATTGTTAAAAATAGGCTAGACTGTAGATCATAATCTTTCACAAGAAATAATTGATTTGGCTCCCCCTACTCGATCTGTTTAATTAATCCACAATGCGTTCAAGTCTCTTTGGTGATGAAATGTTTAATTTATGGAAACCAGAGATTAGTCCTTTTTATTGTGACTTTTTTTTTTCCTTTCTCTTTCCATTGAATCTGTGGTGTTTTAGCCCAGTAAATGTAAGCGTTACACTCAAACACATGCTTACACAAGATTGTGCTAAGGATGCAAATGGGTGTTCGGCTTCATTGTTGCTGCTATTAACAGCTGAATACATTGCTCTTCTACTCTAAAACACAATAATAAACATATATATTATCCAAAAAAAAATCTATATAATCATGCCAGTGTTGCTTTACTGGATAAAATAAATTAATTTTGCTACTCTGTCAGAAAAGGTTGGCAGAAAATAAATGAAATAAAAAGATGGTAACGTGAATTTTGTTTTTTTAGGCCATAACTTGCACTAGTAAAAATGTAGATCAGAAGAGAGAATGCAGGAGGTTATTTAAAGTAAATACAAAATAATAAAAATACTTGAAAACTTGAATATAATTTTTGTAGTGTAATAATATTGTTTAATTTACATGTTGGCTGCTAAAAAAAAAACAAAAAAAACTAAGAACATTTCCTCATACGTCAATCTTTTTTTTTTTTTTTTTGCTCAATAAATCGGATCTGCAAGAATTGGTTGGCCACTTCTGCCATCTTAAAAAATGTTTAATTGGTTTACATCTGGACTTACTTTTTCAATATTTCAAATAGATAATAGACCAGAGACTGAGTCATTTGATGTTAGGGTGTGCAACCTGTGAACATGAATCACTTTTATCTAATACAATGACGTCATTGTACGAGGCTAGCAGTATACATTGTACCATTCAATCTGTGTATGTACAGTAATCTGTTTTTTTTTTTTTTCCCCCTTGAACCCGATAAAGTAATTGCTGTGAACAAAATGATGGAAAAACTACACTGGTAGCAAATCTGAACTATCACACATGCCTGCAGCTTTTTTACTAAGTATTGCAGGAGCTATGAATTCCCTTTTCTGTTTAAGCCCACGTCTTTTGGTCTGGATGCACATCACAATGTTAGACCAGCAAAGGGGCCTGGGAGGGGGTGGGCTGAATGTCATATTTCCTGCTAAACTTGGTATATGCTTAATATTCCAGGTTTCAAGCCTCCCGTTTTTTTTGTTTTTTTTAGAGGGTAGGGGGGATCATGCAGGAATGTACGGGCACCTCTATATCCAGTTTGGGAATCAGAAGATAATGACACAATTACCTTAATATCTACATGGCAGTGACTCTGAGAACCATACTTAGTTGTTGTAATGAGAAATAAGTTCAACTATGTCAGGTTTTGATAGTTATTTGGGCCCCTGTTATTGATATTATGGATATTTATAAAGTGGGAAAAAGTCTCCAAACACCCAAGGACACATTTACGCTTTACCCCTCTAACCCCTCTCTTAATTAGTGCCTAAAAAATAAAATGTTTTTGTTGTGATTATAATACATGGACTTTCAGTTTATGTAGCCCACATGAATGTACCACTTAGGGTTCATGCACGGGATGAATTTTTTTTTTTTTACCACCTATGTTATTGGGTGCTTCACACCCTACATTTACCTTTATAACAAAGCACACAACTGGATGACATTTGTGGTCAGGATTTTCAGATTTGTCTTTGTGCATGAGCTGTTAAGGACCATTTTTCTGACATAAGGGTGCACTTACTGTAAAGTCTGGCGCATTCAGTACAAAACTGAATACTCTTTTGTAGATTGCTGTTAGCACACACTTGTACACTTTTGTGACCAATAATTACTTAGCAAGTAGGGCACATGAAGATATTATCCTTTCCTCTACTGGTATCTAGTACTTTACAGAGGGGGACTTCCAGATTCTTACTTAGAACATCTTTTCTACTATTACTACATTTTTTTTACATTTCATTACTTTTGCTGAATGGTTTTTATTCTCATACTCTTTCACCTTTGTTCTTAAAGTACAACTAAAATGATGGCTGCATTGGACAGACTAGCAAGTCATAAGTAATTTTGTAGCTGTAAAAACAGAGAATTTTTTTTGCCCCCAAAACTGTATGTGTCGACAGGTTGAGGGGGTAAGGCCATTGTGTGGATGGTCATTATTTTTTAGGAGACGCCCTTTTTCCTACTGCACGCCATCCCCCTTATATAATATATAGGGTGCCAATGAATATCAACACTGTTCCACCCCGTATAGGCCAGAAATTAGGTTTTATTTTTAATCCATACAGGTATATTTTAAGAATTTGCTAGCATATCAACAGTCTAAAGCAACCATCAAATTTTTGTTTCATTAAACTTTAACCTTCAATCTACAGGTCATTCTATATATCACAATTCATACATTAAACACCTGTATTTTTATCTATTCCTTTTCAGACTTACTTTTTACATACAACCCTTATCTCCTTACCATCACTTTTCTAAAACAGTCCATTCTAATTAATCTTTGAACAGTTGCTAACTTTAAAGTGCACACCAGCCTATTTTATTTATTTGTCCTTTAAAGAGTTTCGCATTGGAAAGTGTCAAATTTAGCAATACATCCATTCCTATTTCACTACACTGAAAGCTGATGGGATCACATTGATTGAAGGGTTGCTCTCTCCTGCATACAGGCCACTGTGAATTCTGCACTACAATTGTTCTGAAAATCAAAAGCTAAAAACATGAACATGTACCTTCTGATATTGCTTTCCCAGAGTAAAACTGAAATATTATTTGAACTTTGTCTCCTGTCTGTTTCATTTCAATTTCCTGTATTTATTGTACAGTTTATTAAAAGTGCAATTTATCTACTGAAATAAGTGATGTTTACTTTATTTGGAAATATATTACTTTGGGGACTTTGAAATAATGTGGTAAATAGCATAAACCTCATTACGAAACATTTCCTGCCTTGAACAAGCCACTCTGGGAAATCCTTGTAATTGTAAAAAGGCATATTTATATGGATAATTAAATAGGTTACCTTTTTTTTGTAAATATCTTAACTGTGCACACATAATAAAGTTAGAAGTTTTCCAAAAACAAAATCCTTAGTCACTTTTCCTTAACCTCTGTACCAATACCATCAGTTGTGGGGCATCCCTACCATGACATTTTTTACTATAAATCTCCATGTTCACAATTGTTCAACCAGAGAAGCTATGTACCTAGTTGAAATTCATAACGGTATCCTTTTATCTGCCAAATGATTTGTAATTAATTACACAGCAGCAGCATAGTTTGGGCAATATTGGTCAAAACATACTTGAGGCTGGACAATGGAAAAGCAAAATACTGACAAGGCCTTTGCTTCTGTTATCAGTACACGTGCACGCAGCAGAGTCTGATTGGCTCCTAATGCTGCCCCTTGTCTCCCAAGCAGTGCTTGGGACTCAGAGACTGATATCAAGCCAAATTCTAGTACGTAAACTAGGTGTATCAAACTACATTCGATTATATTTTTATTGCATTGATTATTATTATTATTATTATTATACAGGATTTATATAGCGCCAACAGTTTACACAGCGCTTTACAACATCATTCATAATTATATTCACTGGTGTTTTTTAAATTAGCCTGAAGTTCAGCTTTAGTTATGCCCAATTATATAGCTAATAAAGTTCTGAACGCCAGAAACCCTGGCAAGAAAAAAGCTGTTAAAAAAAATGCGGTAAAAGTTGTGTATTGCACACACGTTTAGGCGCGTCTAGCATTTGAAAAAAAGAAAACTTTGTGGTGCTGCACCCCCTGAACTTAGTGTCCACTGAGACAGGTGCAGTAGTCTTTGCCAGGATATCCGCTGTACATACCATAGACAAACAAAGTAGAAAATCTAGCACTGACTTGACTAATGATAAAATAGATCAAGCTTTATGACTAAGGCCCTAAGGTTGGAGCAGAAACCTGTCAATATTTTAATTGAATAAACCATTTTTTCATAAGTCAAGTTGTGCCGGATTTTCTACTTTCTTTGCGTCTTGCATTTAAACTTTTATTTAAATTTCCCCCATAGACTTTCATAAGGGTGCTTTTACAGGCTGAAAAAAAATGCTCAACGCCTGTAACAGTGACGTTTTTAAGCTCTGTCTGTATGAGGCCTTAAACTTGTGTAAGTTTTAACCTGTTGAATTAGACTTATTGTTTAACACAACTAGACACCTGTAAGTAGCCTCTGCTGAAAAGACTGATTCAAAAATGTATTTAATGTATTTTGTATATACAGCTTTCTCAAATAACTAATCATCAAGTGGATTCTGTTTCACTATTTCAAGAGTCAGAACTTTGTGAAAGGCTCCCTAGCAGGTTTTTAAACTGCTTTGTTTCCTGCAATGATATTCCAGTTTTCCAGACAGTCGCCTCTCCTGTGTATAGATAAAAAGGTACATGTACACAAACTATACAAAAATGTTCTTTTTCTCCTAGTTTTGGATAGAATGAAGAATATTTAGATTATATTGCTATATCTTTTTGAGGGGACTGATTATTCTTTTGACTATAGGGATGAGCTCAAGACAAACATAAGTTCAACCTGAATTCAAGTCAATCGCAGTTTGGAAAAAGGGTGACCCAATGCAGTCATTTGCCACTATACCAATCAATAGTTTACTTATTGGTCTCTGAACTGGGGTCAGGGGGCTTAGAAGGACCAATAATAGGACATTTCTTATGTTCCAGCCACCTTCTTATAAAAGTCACAGTTCCCAGCAGACTTTTGTAAGTATGAGCTGAAGAGAGATGAGAATTTTTTTGCTGGGTGACATCATTGCTGCTATACTATACAATGTTGAACAGTGCTCTACATAGTGCTGTATTGTGCTACATTACAGTGTACTGCAGTGTGTTGGGCTACATACTTTTGTGCACCTATTGGCAGTGCATAGCCCCAACAGTCCCTTCTAGGACTACCTTTTGGTATGTGTTTGTGTATGTGTGTCAGGAACAACGTCAGTGCTGCCCCTGAGATTTAATGTTTTAGGTTTTCCTGAGGAAGATATATCTTATTTTAAATATAATTTTGCTAGGGCTTTTTTCTGTGAACTTATTGCTGGTACAGGCAAACCTTTGTTTGCAGCACATCACTGCATACTTGTACACTACAATTCAGAGCACCAATTCCTCAATCCCCCAATTGCTATTGCTGCTAATAAAATAATGTAATTCCCTGTACTCATAATGTCAGGGAGAGGCAAGGGTTCTGCACATGCAGATGGGGGTGAGCAGGTTCTGCATCCTCAAATGAAAATTGCGCTTAAACTGGAACTTCACCCAAAAGGGAAAGTCCCGCTTGTTTGCATCCTCCTTTCCCCTGCACTGCCACATTTGGCACTTTTTTTGGGGGGGGGGAGCGTTTACCTGGTTTTGACAGGTACACGCTCCCAACTCCGGTCAGATGAGCCGTGGCGATCTGAGCCAAAAGCTCACCCCTTCCCCCCACAGTCTTCAGGGACACATCACAGGTCCCAAAAGACTACAGGACCATTCACAAGGCACGGCTCACGCATGTGCAGTACCCTGTTTCCCCGAAAATAAGACCTAGCGTGATTGTCGGTGATGGCTGCAATATAAGCCCTACCCCCAAAATAAGCCCTAGTTAAAGTCCTTGTAGGTCTTATTTTCAGGGTAGGGCTTATTTTCGGGGAAAGAGGGTAGGGCTTATTTGGGGGGTAGGGCTTATATTGCAGTCATCACCGACAATCACGCTAGGTCTTATTTTCGGGGAAACAGGGTAGGTAATCAGCTGTGAAGCCTCAAGGTTTCACTTGCTTGTTTCCCCTATTTGAGATGCCTACACCTGAAGCCGATTGGAGCATCGGCTCGGATGAGGACATCTCTGGATCCCAGGACAGGAAAGGGTGTAATTGTAGCTGCTGACTTTTCATTTTTTTTGGGGGGGGGGAGTGGAACTCCTCTTTAAATTATATGGTTCAGTCTTAGGTGTCTAGGCTGGACCATTAGCTGGATCTTGCACAGTACACTCTAAGATTCATTCACATGGGTGTACCGATCCATACACCTGGCTGTCTTTACTTGCGTGGGATGCACAGGTGTTCTGTGCAGCTGCCTGTAGGCAGCCTATTGAAATCAATGACAGGTGGCCAGCTACAAAGATCTCAAGGCAAACAAACAAACCATACAAGTATATCAGGTATAGTATATCTATAAATAATTACAAAGGATATACATTTATTTTAAATGTGGGATGTCCCAAAAAAAAAAAAAAAACATAAAGCAATCGAAACCAGCTTTGTCATAAGTCCATAATTCCTCAAAATGGCCAACAAAAACTCCATCTGTACTACATCAATGTGGCTAAAAAAACAAATTTTGTGAGACTGGTAATGTACAAGCACTTAAATAAAATAACAGCATCCACTTACATCTAGGACCATGTCCAGCAGCCAAAAACAGCTGTATGGTGTAGTATAGAAGAAAAATCCAGCTTTCCACCTTATGACCAATCAGGGGGGAGCGGGTAGCAGCACCAGACCACCAGTACCAACAGTAATATTTTGTTACATTTTAAAATATTAAAGTGATAAAAAGCTAACAAAAATGCTAATTTGTAGATAATAAATACATACCACAGGAAAGATGCTTTTGGTAAGTGGGTCTGGACCAGTTTTTAGCTCTCGGCACTATCAAAGGTTGTGTTCCTGCACCTCCTATCTTGTATCACAGACCAATGACTTCACACTCCTTTAATAAGAAGAAACCATAATCTGGTTTTCTCTGCTCTTTAGAAATGGCCTTTTCTTAACGTAGGGGACATTCCTCCCTCTACTGTCACCTACAGGGAGGGATTCCTTGTAGACATAACCTTTACAAGGCCATGTCTGAGTTGGCAGCATTATCTTGCAAGGAACCCATTTTTTTGAATTTTTAAAATTGCATTTAAAGGTACCTCCCAGGTTGTATTGAAGTCCCTCTAATTCTTAAACAGGATTGCCTTACAATGAAAAAAAATATATACAGTATATATATATATATATATATATATACACAGTATTTCACAAAAGTGAGTACACCCCTTACATTTTTGTAAATATTTTATTATATCTTTCCATGTGACAACACTGAAGAAATTACACTTTGTTACAATGTAAAGTAGTGAGTGTACAGCTTGTATAACAGTGTAAATTTGCTGTCCCCTCAAAATAACTCAACACACAGCCGTTAATGTCTAAACCATTGGCAACAAAACTGAGTACACCCCTAAGGGAAAATGTCCAAATTGGGCCCAACGTGTCAATATTTTGTGTGGCCCCCATTATTTTCCAGCACTGCCTTAACCCTCTTGGGCATGGAGTTCACCAGAGCTTCACAGGTTGCCACTGGAGTCTTCTTCCACTCCTACATGATGACATCACGGAGCTGATGGATTTTAGAGATATTGCGCTCCTCCATGTTCCGTTTGAGGATGCCCCACAGATGCTCAATAGGGTTTAGGTCTGGAGACATGCTTGGCCAGTCCATCACCTTTACCCTCAGCTTCTTTAGCAAGGCAGTGGTCGTTTTGGAGGTATGTTTGGGGTCATTATCATGTTGGAAAACTGCCCTGTGGCCCAGTCTCCGAAGGAAGGGGATCATGCTCTGCTTCAGTATGTCACAGTACATGTTGGCATTCATGGTTCCCTCAATGAATTGTAGCTACCCCAGTGGCGGCAGCACTCATGCAGCCCCAGACTATGACACTGCCACCACCATGCTTGACTGTAGGCAAGACACACTTGTCTTTGTATTCCTCACCTGCTGCCACTCACGCTTGACACCATCTGAACCAAATAAGTTCATCTTAGTCTCATCAGACCACAGGACATGGTTCCAGTAATCCATGTCCTTAGTCTGCTTTCTTCAGCAAACTGTTTGCAGGTTTTCTTGTGCATCATCTTTAGAAGAGGCTTCCTTCTGGGACGACAGCCATGCAGACCAATTTGATGCAGTGTGCGGTGTTTGGTCTGAGCACTGACAGGCTAACCCACACCCCTTCAATCTCTGCAGCAATGCTGGCAGCACTCATATGTCTATTTTCCAAAGACGTCCTCTGGATATGATGCTGAGCATGTGCACTCAACTTCTTTGGTCGACCATGGCGAGGCCTGTTCTGAGTGGAACCTGTCTTGTTAAACCGCTGTATGGTCTTGGCCACCTTGCTGCAGCTCAGTTTCAGGGTCTTGGCAATCTATTTATAGCCTAGGCCATCTTTATGTAGAGCAAAAATTCTTTTTTTCAGATCCTCAGAGAGTTCTTTGCCATGAGGTGCCATGTTGAACTTCCAATGACCAGTATGAGAGAGTGAGAGTGATAACACCAAATTTAACACACCTGCTACAGCTGTTTAGACATTAATGGCTGTGTGTTAAGTTATTTTGAGGGGACAGCAAATTTACACTGTTATACAAGCTGTACACTCACGACTTTACATTGTAGCAAACGGTCATTGCTTCAGTGTTGTCACATGAAAATATATAATAAAATATTTACAAAAATGTGAGGGGTGTACTCACTTTTGAGAGATACTGTCTATATATATATATATATATATATATATATATATATATATATATATATTTTTTTTTTTTTTTTTTTTTAATCTCTAAATACTAAAACCATAAAAAATACCTCAGCATGCAGAACATCTGCCTCTCACTTTACCCTGGCAGACTTTGTTTTTATTTAATGAAGGGGAGATGAATTAAATTGAATGTAACAAGAACTGAAATTGAAGCGCCACGGGGGCCAGGAGGCGGAGCCTAGCGGAGCAGACATGCATTGTTAGAGCTCCACACCGCTGAGGAGAGAAGAGAAGGACAAAGCGGAGCCTGCAGGCTCAAAAGGTATCCATTTGAACCTTTTTGCCCCAGGGAACAAACTGTGAAAGTTTGGGCAGGAAATATGGTACTGGGAGGAAACCGTGGCAGAAATAAAAATCACCTCACAAAGAGCTCACAGGCACTCACTGCAGCTGAAGCAGCTCCAGTCACCTCACAAGATACAGCACCAGGGCGCTCTCACAGACAGAAAATGTCACAGCAAGACTCTCCATTTGAATCAGATACAAAACAAATCCTCTCACAAACTTCTCCACAAGCCTCCTCAGCATCCTCAGTAATATTATTACAATTTGAAAAGATGCTTCATAAGGCTTTAAAACAAACCTCAGACCAAATAACAAAAAGCCTAACCAAAGAAATAAGAGAGCTGGGAAACCGCACCGCAGCCTTAGAAATAAAAATGGATGAAATTGAAATTACAACCCAAGAAAATATAACAGAATTGGAACAATTAAAAAAAGAGAATTTAATACTTCAAACTAAGCTCGAAGATTACGAAAATAGAGCCAGACGTTCAAACTTGCGCATAAGGGGAATACCTGAAACTGTGACAGACCTGCAATCTACTATTACTGCTCTATTACAAGAACTAAAGCCAGATATCCCTATTGAACGTTTAGAACTGGACAGAGTACACAGAGCCCTCACAGCCAAAAAGAAAGATGGACCCCCACGTGATATAATCACAAAATTTCATTATTACAGAACGAAA
The DNA here is from genome assembly GCF_042186555.1 of Aquarana catesbeiana. Taxonomy (NCBI): domain Eukaryota; kingdom Metazoa; phylum Chordata; class Amphibia; order Anura; family Ranidae; genus Aquarana; species Aquarana catesbeiana. The sequence continues at coordinate 315,464,766 of NC_133324.1, read as the reverse complement.
GAACAAATACTAATTGCTGCAAGAGAAAAAAAAGAACTTAATTTTCAAGGACACAATTATCAAATTTTTGCTGACCTATCCCAACTTACTATTACTAAAAGACGATCCATGAAACCCCAACTAATGGAACTGCAACGCCACAACATTATGTATCAATGGGGCTTCCCCTTTTCAGTCAGATTTAACTACCAAGGTACAATTTACAGAAGCAGATCAGCAGATGAACTACAACAAACCCTTTTAAAATTAAATCTGACAGAACCCACAAGCAGCAACACTCCCACACGCAGAAGAATGGCATCATCTTCACCTTCAGGCAGCACCCAGAAAATTTCTGAACAAAATGGGAATCATCATTCTCACAAAAGAGGCCGTTATGCCACATCATCCATGGACCAAGAAGATTCAATGGACTGACATCCTAATTCCTGATATCTCTTCATTTATTATACTAAGAGATATAATAAGAGATATATAAAACCTATATTTATAACTGAATATAACTGCATTCTGATAGTCACACACTGTGTGGGATCATGTTACATTCCAGTTATATTTCTTATTACTTCTGATTCATATAGCCTTAGAATATATAAGTGAAATAAGGAAATTCTTGTTCAGTTATATATTATCAGGTAATAACAATAGATTTATTACTTTTTAGGACAAATATGTTCAATAATCCAGAAGTAATGGAAGCTTTTTCTTTCTTTTCTTAAAACAAATATATTATTACCTAACTAGTTCCTAGAATTATGTTTTTGTTTATTCTAATCTGAAGCAATACAACCTCAATTTTATGAGTTAACATATCTAAACAGTTACATATGAATAAAATATGTAATTGTTTACCATAAAAGGGTTAAAATCCCAAAATAATTCAAACCATCTTCATCAATACCAAAGTTATTAACAGTACCTTTCTAACTGAATTATTTAGCCTAGGGCAAGACTAACCATATACAACCACCCTGGAATAAATAATTTCAACAAAAACTATATTCTGCACTCCAATTAATGAAACATCATTTTGATGTCTTTTGACATAGCACTTCTCTCCTGTAAGCGGAAGATCCGTGTACCCCCATTAGCCCTCCTCATTCTCCCAACCATATTATGTGGGAGTGTGACGAAGGCACTTATTCCCCTGAGAGAGATATTTATTCTCTTTCACGGGTAAATTGTGATTACTTGCAAAAAATAATTTATACAATGTATCATCTAATCTCATATGTTTTTTGTTTACTCTTTACTCCAGAATTCACTGGTTTCTTTTCTATCTATTCATCTCTTCAGTCCACACAGGTTGATCTGCGCAGTCAGCTCTGCATAACAAAAAGTAAGTCAAAACTATTTGATCTATTGCCATGGCACCACTGAATATACTTTCCCTGAATGTTCAGGGAATAAATGTCCCTCAAAAAAGGACCAAAGCCTTCCGTACTTTCCATAACAAGAAGGCTCACATAGTATGCCTCCAAGAAACACACTTCAAAGATTCTACTCCAAAATATATTTCTCCTTTTTATCAACAAATTTACACGGCTTCTGCCTGTACCAAGCAAAGGGGAACTCTAATTGCATTTCACCGATCCACACCATTCACCTTATCATCAGAAATTAAAGACCCAGAAGGTAGATACCTGATACTCATGGGTTATATAATGGATACAGCAATCACGGTGATTTCCTACTACGCTCCTAACAAACAACCTACACCATTCCTCTCACATATATTACAAGTGATTAATACACACAAAATAGGAACAGTGATAATGTGTGGGGATTCGAACCAGGTCCTCCTCCCATTTCTAGATAAATCACCTTTTACACCATCCAAAATAACCTCTAGATTACCTTTTTCTCAACTTCTTTCCAAATACAATCTGGTAGATTTGTGGAGAGAAAGTAACCCAATGAAAAAGAAATTCACTTATTTCTCGCACCCTCATCAAACCTTCACCAGAATAGATCATATTTTCTAACAATAGGAATGATACCAGAAATTATTGCATCAGATATAATTCCGATTCCGTGGTCTGACCATAATGCAGTATACACTACTATAGCCTCAGCCATACCAAAAGCGCATGACCCAACGTGGTACTTACCGGACATAATGCTCAAACACCCACTACATCAGATGGCCATTGAACAAGCTTTAAAGGAATACATATCAATTAATAATACAACAGACATCTCCCCAATAACACTGTGGGAAGCTCATAAGCCTGTCTTGCGTGGTACAATACAAAGACAAATGGCACTATCTAAACGGGAACGCAAAAATCTAGCAAAAAAACTAGAACTCAATTTTAATGCAGCCTACATATCATTTCAAGATAATCCATCTCAGAGTACAAAATCTCATCTGGAAAAATCTAGATTGGAATACGATCTATTTCTCACTGAGTCAGTTGATAAATCCCTCAAACGCTCCAAACATAATTTCTACATGAATACAAACAAACCAGGTACATATTTGGCTCGGGCATTAAATTCAACTAACAAATCTTTCAAACCAATACGCTTGAAATTATCAAAAAATGTTTACACTTGTAATCCAGTTAAAATAGTCCATAAATTTCACTCACATCTCGCAACTTTATACAAGACAAACAATGAATTTAATCCTACAGAGGCTGAATCCTTCTTCTCAAAAATAACCTTACCTGAGTTATCTCAGAATCAAAAAAGCAGTTTGGATGAGCCTATAACTATAGATGAAGTTGCTAACGCCATAAAAGACCTAAAACTTAACAAAAGACCAGGCCCAGACGGCTACTCGGCTTTATACTATAAAACATTCTCAGAAATACTCTCTCCTATTCTTACTTCCTGTGTGAATTATCGGCCTATCTCTCTGTTAAACCTCGATATTAAATTATTAGCAAAAATAATAGCAAAACGCCTCAATAGCATTATAGGAAAATTAATACATAGAGATCAAGTAGGCTTCATGCCAAATAGACAGGCAGGCGATAATATACGCAGGGCAGTGTTATTGGCACATATTGCTAAAAAACGGAAAATCCCTTTATGTTTTCTATCTCTCGATATTAAGAGGGCATTTGACACAGTATCCTGGCAATATATGCAATATTCATTACAAAAATGGGGTTTTGGACCCCACTTTTTAACATGGATCAAAGCATTATATAATAAACCCAAAGCCTATATAAAATATGCTGGATACAAATCTGAAGCCTTTAATATCGAAAGAGGTACCCGACAGGGTTGCCCATTATCTCCCTTATTATTTGCCCTTATACTCGAACCCATGGCCCAATACATCAGAACAAACCAAACTATAACTGGCATTGAAGTAGGAGGTATTACACACAAATTATGTATATTTGCAGACGATATATTACTTTTTCTATCATCACCACAGGTCTCTGGTCCTAACTTAATACCAGCTCTTGATGGATTTGCAGCCCTATCCGGCCTGATGATTAATCCTAAGAAATGCCTAGTGCTTAATATTTCACTCACAAACATGGAATTGATCCCGGCTAGGGCTGCACTCCCATTCACATGGGCAGAAAAATCAATCCCATATCTTGGAATTCATTTAACAGCATCTCATTCTGACTTATTCTCAACCAATTATCCTCCTGTATTAAGACAGATCACAAATCTAATAAAACAATGGTCGCAACTTCCTTTATCCTGGATAGGGAAGATTAATGCAATCAAAATGACTATTCTACCCAAATTGCTTTATCTATTCAGAGTCCTCCCTATTCCAATTCCTTCCTATTTTTTGAGAATAGTACAAAAAAGAGCAACTTCGTTTATATGGGGCTCTTCTAAACCACGTATACCTATACACACACTACATCTTCCCAAAAATAAAGGAGGCCTGGGATACCCTAATTTTACTAACTACTACAGAGCAGCACATTTGGCCAGTCTGTCCAAATACCATGCAAAACAGGAAATCCCATTATGGGTATTTATAGAGGCTTCAGAAAATGACCCTCTATTAATATCAAATTTATTATGGCTTGATCCTAAAGACCGCTTTAAAATTAATAATCCCATAACTAAACACTTCTTATCTCTCTGGGATAAACTAAAAACCAAATATCAGTTACAATCTCCACACAATCCTCTCCTCTCTTTTATCAGAATTCCGGCCTTTTATCCGGCATGGATCTACCCAAACTCTTTTAAAGCTTGGACATCAGGCATTCAGACACTAAATGACTTCATAGCATCTAAATCATTCCTTTCATTCCCATCGCTTAGAGAAAAATATGATCTACCAAACTCTGAGATATTTAGATATCTCCAAATCAAAAATTTCTATACACCATTCCTAAAGGGGGATACACCATTATCCCAATTATCCATTTTTGAATCAATCTGTACAAAAGATCCATTTGCTAAAGGTACAATTTCATCACTTTATAATCACTTTATAATAATATTATATGGAGTAGCAAATCTTAATAGACCCTCTTACGTTCAGAGGTGGGAGGAGGACCTGGGACGAACTTTAGAAGACACGGACTGGTCTAACATATGGCTCACATCTAAGTCATCTTCACCCAACATCTTAGCACTGGAGACAAATTATAAAGTCCTAACTCGCTGGTACCTTGTACCCGCTAGAGTGGCAAAATATTCACCTAATACCTCAGCTCTTTGTTTTCGAGGATGCCCAGAAATAGGCACATATTTACACATATGGTGGACGTGCCCAGTAATCCAAACCTTCTGGAAGGAAGTCTTCGTGATTGCATCTAAAATATTTAAAAAAATAATACAACCAGATCCATATTTAACTTTACTTAATCTAAAACCGGAATGGTTAACACTCTCTCAATTCAAATTTATGATCCAACTAATAACGGCTGCAAAACAAACAGTGGCCAAGGCATGGAAATCTCCTACATTGGTACTAGCAGAAACAATTCACAGAATGAATAATACAATGTCCCATGCTAAGATGGTAGCCATCGATCAAAATCAAATTCCAAAATTTGAAAAACTTTGGCATCCTTGGATAAAACAACAGTTCCTGTCAAACTTCAATGACTCTGTCCTGTTGCCATGGTAACAGATTAAATGACTTACAGAGACACACATTCTAAGGCTTCAAAGAGAACTAAAAAGAATAATAAACTGACGAGCGGGACAACCTTGTGGACCATACCTCTACCTTTCAACCCTTTTTCTTCTTTCTCTTTCCTTTTCTCCACCTTACGATTAAAGCTCATTATCAGAATTTATTTGACCTATATACACTCTACTTGTAAACAATATGTATAATAGGTATAAATCATTTAAATACCTACAAAAGTAACTAAGGAAATGATATATATATCTTTAATTTAAGTTTACGTGAACCCAATGTTTATTATTTGAAATTTCATGATATTTACCTATATAAACCCTACTGTAAAACAATGAGCTTACTTTATAGATCCTTGTAAACTTACTTTATGTATCTTTATAACATTGTATACTCAATAAACTTCTTTTGACAAGGAAATTGAAGCGCCACACCACTAAGAGGTCCAGATGCAACTTTATTCCATTAAAAGTCAAGGCAACAATCTAAAAAAGTAGCTAATGCAGGGCCAAGCGCCCCCTTCATCAGGTCTTGAAAGAACAAAAGAAGATTTCCATATCAGTCTGATATCAATACAGTATCCCCACCAAATTAAAACCAAATAATCAATCGTAAAGAGAATGTGAAAATTATTATACAAAAATGAGAGCATGAGTGCTGAATGATATTGTTTCAAAAAAGAGAGATAAAATATAAAATAAATAAAATATAAATAAAATAAATCATCACTGTTATTAAAATTATACAATAAGGATAATATGTTAACCTAATCAGATTTTTTTTTAAAATGGGTAAATTATATATTTTTTTTTACCCCAATTTTTTTATTATTCTGATTAGGTTAACATATTACCTTTATTGTATAATCCATGGAGGGGATACTGTATTTATTATTAGATTGATATGGAAATCTTCTTATGTTCTTTCTAGCCATGATAAAGGGGGTGCTTGGACTCCTCGAAATGCATTGAATACTTTTTTGGATTGTATCCCTGACTTTTAATGGAATAAAGTTGTATCTGGACCTCTCAGCAGTAGTGTGGTACTTTAATTTAAAGTCTCGTTACATTACACTACAAGCCAAGGAGACTGTGGAGATCCTCCGGAATGTAGAAACTGCCTACCCAGGAACCAGATTATTTACACCAACACTCATACCCTAAGATAACAATACCAGTAAGATAACCCTTTGTGTTTCCACTTTCCTCAACTAATTCAATTTAATGGCAGCTTCGGCAAACGGGGGCTGCTTTGGTAAATACAACTATATCACACAAGGGCGTTTTTGCTTGTGTCAGCCACAGAGCTTCTTCACACTGCCTCCCTCATATATCTGTAACTGCTGAAGGAATACTTGGGGAAAGACAGGCAGCCTATAGCTGTAGGATTGTTCACTTGAATTTTGCTGCTGCCTGCCCTTCCCCCTGGCCGTGCTGCTTGCTTTTTCCCCTATATTGTAGAAGAGCAGGCAATCGTTTATTTTTGCATAGGTACAAGGTGGTATATAGGCTTAGGACTTTTGTTAGGGGAGTACCCAGGTTGCATTTCTGTACTTGCCCATGTTTGTTTTACAAGGCAAGAATGGCTATATACAGTGGGGACGGAAAGTATTCAGACTCCCTTAAATTTTTCACTCTTTGTTATATTGCAGCCATTTGCTAAAATCATTTATGTTCATTTTTTCCTCATTAATGTACACACAGCACCCCATATTGACAGAAAAAGACAGAATTGTTGATATTTTTGCATTTTTATGAAAAAAGAAAAACTGAAATATCACATGGTCCTAAGTATTCAGACCATTTGCTCAGTATTTAGTAGAAGCACCCTTTTGATCTAATACAGCCATGAGTCTTTTTGAGAAAGATGCAACAAGTTTTTCACACCTGGATTTGGGGATCCTCTGCCATTCCTCCTTGCAGATCCTCGCCAGTTCTGTCAGGTTGGATGGTAAACGTTGGTGGACAGCCATTTTTAGGTCTCTCCAGAGATGTTCAATTGGGTTTAAGTCAGGGCTCTGGCTGGGCCATTCAAGAACAGTCACGGATTTGTTGTGAAGCCACTCCTTCATTATTTAACTGTGTGCTTAGGGTCATTGTCTTGTTGGAAGGTAAACCTTCGGCCCAGTCTGAGATCCTGAGCACTCTTGAGAAGGTTTTCGTCCAGGATATCCCTGTACTTGGCCGCATTCATCTTTTCCTCGATTGCAACCAGTCGTCCTGTCCCTGCAGCTGAAAAACACCCCCACAGCATGATGCTGCCACCACCATGCTTCACTGTTGGGACTGTATTGGACAGGTGATGAGCAGTACCTGGTTTTCTCCACACATACCGCTTAGAATTAAGGCCAAAAAGTTCTATCTTGGTCTCATCAGACCAAAGAATCTTATTTCTCACCATCTTGGAGTCCTTCAGGTGTTTTTTTAGCAAACTTCATGCGGGCTTTCATGTGTCTTGCACTGAGGAGAGGCTTCCATCGGGCCACTCTGCCATAAAGCCCCGATTGGTGGAGGGCTGCAGTGATGGTTGACTTTCTACAACTTTCTCCCATCTCCCGACTGCATCTCTGGAGCTCAGCCACAGTAATCTTTGGGTTCTTCTTTACCTCTCTCACCAAGGCTCTTCTCCCCCAATAGCTCAGTTTGGCCGGACGGCCAGCTCTAGGAAGGGTTCTGGTCGTCCCAAACGTCTTCCATTTAAGGATTATGGAGGCCACTGTGCTCTTAGGAACCTTAAGTGCAGCAGAAATGTTTTTTGTAACCTTGGCCAGATCTGTGCCTTGCCACAATTTGTCTCAGAGCTCTTCAGGCAGTTCCTTTGACCTCATGATTCTCATTTGCTCTGACATGCACTGTGAGCTGTAAGGTCTTATATAGACAGGTGTGTGGCTTTCCAAATCAAGTCCAATCAGTATAATTAAACACATCTGGACTCAAATGAAGGTATAAAACCATCTCAAGGATGATCAGAAGAAATGGACAGCACCTGAGTTAAATATATGAGTGTCATAGCAAAGGGTCTGAATACTTAGGACCATGTGATATTTCAGTTTTTCTTTTTTAATAAATCTCCCCTGGGGCAAGCATCGCGGCGATCGTTGTTGCGGTGTGTCAATCTGACACACCGCAACTCCGATCTAGGTAAAGAGTCTCTGACGAAGAATCTTTACCATGTGATCAGCCGTGTCCAATCACGACTGATCACAATGTAAATACGAAGAGCCAGTGATCGCCTTTTCCTCACTCGCGTCTGATAGACGCGAGTAGAGGAGAGCCGATCGGCTGCTCTCCTGACAGGGGGGATCTGTGCTGATTGTTTATCAGCACAGCCCCCCCCCCCCCCGTGTGCAGAGCCGATTGGCTGCTCTCCTTACAGGGGGGGATCTTTGCTGATTGTTTATCAGCACAGCCCCCCCTCAGATCCCACCCAGAACCACCAGGGAAGCTGCCCAGAACCACCAGGATGGCCATCCACACTGGACCACCAGGTATGCCCCCTAGACCTCCAGGGAAATACTAATCTGTGCCCAGGCAGCTGCCAATCAATGCCCAGACAGCTGCTAATCAGTGCCCACTCACAATGCCTACCACTGCCAGTACCACCAGGGATGCCTATCAGTGCCTCATATCAGTGCCGCGTATCAGTGCCCAACAGTGCCGCCTATCAGTGCCGCCTATCAGTGCCACCCATAAGAACCCATCTTTGCAGCCTTTCAGTGCCCATCAGTGCCCACCAGTGCCACCCATGAGTGCCCATGAGTGCTTATCAATGCCCATCAGTACTGCATATCAGTGCCACCCATCAGTGCCCATCAGTGCCGCATATCAGTGCCCATCTTTAGTGCCCGTCAGTGCCCGCTCATTGGTGCCACCTCATCAGTGCCGCCTTATCAGTACCCATCAGTGAAAGAGAAAACTTACTTATTTACAAAATTTTTTAACAGAAACAAAAGCAAAACTTTTATTTTTTTTAAATTTTTCGGTCTTTATTTATTTGTTTAGCAAAAAATAAAAACCACAGAGGTGATCAAATACCACCAAAAGAAAGCTCTATTTGTGGGAACAAAATGATAAAAAATTTAGTTTGGTTACAGTGTAGCATGACCACGCAATTGTCATTCAAACTGTGACAGCGCTGAAAGCTGAAAATTGGTGTGGGCAGGAAGGTGTATAAGTGCCCTGTATTGAAGTGGTTAAATGATTTTAGCAAATGGCTGCAATATAACAAAGAGTGAAAAATTAAAGGGGTCTTAATACTTTCCGTCCCCACTGTATATAGCTTTAAAAAAAGAACACTTTTTGTAAAAATGTAAATAAAAATAAAATATAACAACCAAAAACACAACATCCATTCTATGACAGCTTATTTGCCCCTTCATAGGAAGAATGGCCAATCATATAATTTCCCCTCAAATGTTCATGCTTCCTTCCCGTCATCCTGCAATGTAAAAGGTCAGGCAGCCTTTTTGATTTTTGATAAGCTCCTCCTCAATGCCAGCATGACATCCCTTTTCCGCCTAATCCTCTTTTGGAAGAATTAGCTGAAGAGAAGGAGGAAAAGGCCACATTAAAATAGCTGCTATGTGCCCTTGAGGAGGAAGGAAAGGGTGCATTAGCAGTTCTCAAAATTAAACAGCTGCTATGTGCCCCTGAGGAAGGGGGTGGGGGGGGTGCATTAGCAGCACTTTAAAAAAAGGAAAATGGCTGCTCTACATCCCTAGGAAATGGTTTGGATGTGCCTTTTGCTACTGAGTGCTTTATTAAGGTGCCGCTCTGTGGTGCAGAGTCAATGGGTTTCCTCATGCATCTGGTGCCCAAATAATGAGTACTTTCACTACAGCTGATACACTGCAGGCAGACATTGCTGACCACAAATAAACTGTAAAAACAAACGGTTGAGCCGCGTTTGTACTGTAATGTACTCGCATGTTTTGGACTTTACAATGGCTAGATGAACAGGCCATGAGCCAAACCCAAGCCAATTTGCTTATTACTACTGCTCACCATTGAATGAAATAAAGAATTAAGGAAAAATTTCTGAAATTGAAGTGAAGATGAAATGTTCCAATGGGAAGACAGCAATGAAATATAGTAAATAAAGTGTTCTGTCAAGAGTAGGATTTTCCATTACTTTTGAGAAATTTATATTCACTTCCTGTTGTGTGTCTGAAATCAGAAGTTATGGGAAACCTGGTTAGGACAAATATTGAGGTATATTGATTGGTTTGCGCAAAAGTTATAGCGTCTACAAAATAGGGGATAGGTTTATGGCATTTTTATTATTATTTTTTTTTACTAGTAATGGTGGCGATCAGCGATTTTTATTGGGACTGTGATATTGCAGTTAGGAAGTCGGACACTTTTGACACATTTTTGGGACCAGTAAGGTTTATACAGCGATCAGTGCTATAAAAATGCACTGATTACTGTATAAATGGCACTGGCAGGGAAGGGGTTAACTGTTAACTAGGGGATAATCAAGGGGTTAACTGTGTTCCCTAGGTGTGTTCTAACTGTAAGGGGGATGGGACTGACTAGGGGAAGAGAGGGATCCGTGTTCATACTTAGTATGAACACACGCTCTGTCTCCTCTCCCTTGAGAGAACCGGGAGATGTGTGACACATCCTCGTTCTCGTTCTGTAACGAGCAATGGCGGGTGCTGGGCGGTCATTGCACCCGCTGGCCACTTGCATTGGCTCCAGGGACACGCTTCAAGTGGTGCTGAAGGCGCCTTAAAGAGCAGCTGTACAGCTACAATGGCTCGTGCAGGGGAGCCAACCTGCCATAGTATAACTGTAATATCGTAAAAAATACTGCGCTATCCCATAAGTGGAAATGATCCCCACATGTGTGTGATGAAAAGACAAATATCTCAAACCAAAAATTGAAATGTAAAATGCTGCTGCAACCTTAGATGTGAAACAACCTCCACCTTACTAGCTATACAATTTAAAGGCTGCGCTGCTAGTGCAAATACATGATCATATTAACTGAAAATACCATAATTATGAATGAACACAAGTGAATTGTTTCATAACAAAAAAAAAAAAAAAATGCACATAAATCGCATGCAAAAAAAAAAAAAAGAATCGCATGCAAAAAAAATGAGTGGAACATTCAGTAAACAAAAACGATTAAGTAGAGTCCATTTAGTCATAGATTGAAATGAACTGTAGGTCTTGTGGGTGTAGAAAATGGTTGGATAGAGGGAGAAAGACACCCTTCCTTCAAGTGATATAAAGATTATCTCCGTAGGGAGCGTGATGTTAAAATAGAGAGAAGATCCTCCACCTCAAGTAAGGTAAGCCCCTTACCAGATCCAAAGATCTCCTGTCACAGAGATCATGCACACATGTGGCTGTGTCCCCCAGCCACTGGGTCTCTGTCAGTGCGCAGATCGGAAGCCACCTCTCCAGGAAATCAATCCAAACGTGATTTATCCGCTCACAGACCATGGATAAATAGGAAAGAAATGCTCCATAGCGTAATACAGTTAAAATCCACTTTAATTTATAAAAGAAAAGCACTTACAATTTGTGCAGTAAAGATCGCTTATAAAAACATGTAGCGCCGGCCGGCTTCAGCTGCTGCCCGTTTCTTCCGGGTTCAGCGTGGTATGGTGGTGACGTCAGCACGCCGCTCCTCCCTACGCCGTTTCGACAAATCTGTCGTCTTCCTGGGGCATAGTATAACTGCGGCGGCTGCTCCAGAAGCGGTTAAGGTAGTTCCTCCCACACTCCAAAGACATGCTGTTAGGTTAATTGGCTCCTGTCTGTGAGTTAGATTGTAAGCTCCTTGAGAGCAAGGAGTGAATGTGCAATATCATACCTCCCAACATTTTGAGATAGGAATGAGGGACACCTACTAGCAAATGTATGTAGGCATAGGACACGCCCCCTTAAAGGAGAAATAACAAAAAAAGTTAATTAACTCCACAAGGGACTTTTTTTTACCACTACTGTTCCTTAAGATTGGCTTTAAAAGTTTACAAATGCAGCAATTTAGAAATCAGATGAAAGATTTAGCACTGGGAAACACTTTTGAAAGATAAAAAGTGCATTTTAGATGCAACTATATGGATCAGACCAAAATGAGGGACAAATGAAGGGGAATGAGGGACAGAGGGCATTAGGGTTGTGATTTGAACTGGTGACCCTATCTAGGCAGAAGTGCTAACCACTTAGCCACTGTGTTGCCCATAATCATAATGGTAACAGAAATCACCCAAATGGTTCTAATCAAAAGTTTACATACCCTTGAATGTTTGGCCTTGGTACAGACAGATAAGGTGGCACACATAGGTTAAAATAGCAATTAAAGATTAATTTCCCACATCTGTGGCTCTTTAACCACATGCTGACCAGCCGCCGCAGTTGTACTGCAGCAGAATGGCACAGCTGGGCGAAACGATGCTATGTAACGTCACTTTGCTCTGTGGCCACTAGGGGGTGCGTGTGCTCCGCTGGAGGCGCACGCACATGCCCCCTGCTCGCCCCCCGAGCCGTTGCGAGTGCCCGGCGGTCTCGATCACCGCCAGGCTCCTGCGATCACTCCGGGCACACGAAGAACTGGGATCTGTGTGTGTAAACACACAGTTTCCGGTTCTCTGAGTGGAGAACCGACAGATCCTCTGTTCATACAGAGTATGAACAGAGGATCTGTTAGTTTCCCTCCACTGTCCACATCCCCCTTCAGTTAGAACACTTCCTAGGACACACAGTAACCCCTTCACTGCCCCCTAGTGTTAACTCCGTCACTGCCAGTGACATTTTTACAGTAATCAGTGCATTTTTAATCGCACTGATCGCTGTAATAATGCCAATGGTCCCAAAAATGTGTCAAAATTGTCCGACGTGTCCGCCATAATGTCACAATCCCGATAAAAATCGCTGATCGCCGCCATTACTAGTAAAAATAAAAATATTAATTAAAATGCCATCTCCTATTTTGTAGACGCTATAACTTTTGCGCAAACAAATCAGTATACACTTATTGCGATTTTTTTACCAAAAATATGTAGAAGAATACTTATCGGCCTAAACTGAGGAAAAAAAATGTTTTTTTATATATTTTTGGGGGGTATTTATTATAGCAAAAAGTAAAAAAGAATGCTTTTTTTTCAAAATTGTCACTCTTTTTTTGTTTAGCACAAAAAATAAAAACTGCAGAGGTGATCAAATATCACCAAAGGAAAGCTCTATTTGTGGGGAAAAAAGGACGTCAATTTTGTTTGGGAGCCACGTCGCACGACCGCGCAATTGTCAGTTAAAGCGACGCAGTGTCGTATCGCAAAAAGTGCTCTGGTCAGGAAGGGGGTAAATTCTTCTGGGGCTGAAGTGGTTAACACAATGTTTTTTCAGGTTTCTTCGACCCACAGCAGCACGCATGTTGTAATGAGAAGCACAGCTTTGTTTATTATTGATGATCCAAAAGAAGCATGCTAATGACTTCACCTGCAGTTCTGTGAAGGGATCTGGAAATTATAAATGGTTGTCAGCCACCAAATTCTACTCAAATATTTCCTCATGAATATGGACCATACTTGGCAGAACAGCTATGTTTACAGCTGGCATTTAAATACACTTTAGCACAAGTACTAAATCTCCAGGTTAGAAGAGTATAGAAATACACCTTTTCCTCATTAAACCAGAAATACATATATGAGAGCTGTTTTACTTGCCTAATGATCTGTATTTCTGTCCATCCAGTTCTGAGATTTATGTAGCTCTGCCACACAGCACAGTCCTGATCTGATTTTTCTCTGCTGCGGTTTAGTAACACTGAAAGGTTTTTTTTCCCCCAGCCTGTGACTAGACAGTGAAAAGAGAAGCAGCACACTGATAATCTCATCTCTTTGTCATACTGGTCTTCTCACTATGTTCCTTCTTGGCACATAAGCACCGGAACACAACAATTTGGATCCTTTTTACTGCTTCTTCCCCTGCCAGTCTGAGAGCTCCAAGTCAAATTCAGGTACTTACAATGCTTGCTTATAACAATAATAAAAATTGGTACAAGTAATGGCGCGTACACACGAGCGGACCTTACGACCGGACTGGTCCGACGAACCGAGTCCGGCGGACAATTCGACCGTGTGTGGGCTTCATCGGACCTGCAGCGGACTTTTTCGGTCGAAAATCTGACGGATTTTAGATTTGGAACGTGTTTCAAATCTTTACGTCAGAACTCCGCCGCACCCAGTTCCTATTGAAAAGTCCGCTCGTTTGTATGCTAGTCCGACGGACGAAAACCGACGCTAGGGGAGCTATTGGCTACTGGCTATGAACTTCCTTATTTTAGTCCGGTCGTACGTCATCACGTATGAATCCGTCGGACTTTGGTGTGATCGTGTGTAGGCAAATCCGTTCGTTGGGAAAGTCCGTTGGAAGTCCGACGAAAGTTCGTCGGATAGTCCATCGGACCAGTCCTGTCGAAAAGTCCGCTCGTGTGTACACGGCATAACAGATTTTAGAGGTTCTTTACCAAAAAAATTCTGAATATGACTCTTCAAGGCTTTTGTCACTGGCGCCAACAGTACTTTATGCAGCTTGTCGGCAAAGGCATTTGTAATGAAAATTGCTAAATCTGTTTCTGAACATTTTGTTAACCGATTTATAATTTCAAATTAATTTGATATTGACACATGTTTGCACACATAAAGCTGCCAATAACCTGAATTGTAAACAGATTTTTTGAATACTTTTTAAATAATGTTGTTTGGTTAAAGTCAAGCGTTTACATTATATAAATATATATTTTTTTCAAACCATTGTTATAACTAATTTACCTTTTCAGCATAAGACTAGTGCAATAGTAGAATTTGATTTCCATGTGTCTATGATTTTAATCTCCCTAATTATTTACCTTTTAGTAACGCTGCTCTCAAATGAAATACAAAGAATGCAATATTTTCTAGCTAAATGTTTTGCTGCAAATTCCTCCTCTTACAGCTACCAAATTGTGTACATGATTACAGTGAACTCTACAGTAGAGGAATATTAATGCACCAGAACCTCTGGTACAGAGAGACTATTATGAGTACAGTCATTTTTCATACTACTTTGTATATGCTTTTAACAGGTTCAAATAAGCACACCAATTGTTGTCCATTGTTTGATTAGATGGACATAAGGTCACAATTATTTCCGCAAGATCATTTTTTAGGGGATGTACCAACATTTTTGTGGGCCTATATTCACTCTTAAAATGGTTAGCTAATGATTTATAAATATTGCTCATACTCAAATATTCACATCAGTGTTGGTTTTAATACAAAGAGACTAAAAAGACATACTTTCTCCACACACTACTTATGATATTCTCCCTCTAGCTTCTCTTTTCCCCCACCTGTCACAATTATGTGTACTGCGCTCTTGTGCCTGCATTCCCTGCTGCTCTGGTCTTACTGATGCTCTGTAATGCACTCAATCACAAAGACCTCCTTATTATATTTAATATCCCTCCTCTGCTCTTCCACTTCTGCCACATCTGCTATCCATACCTCAATAAATAAAAAATCGCAAAGGGCACTAACACCCTAAGTGTACCCAAGCGCAAGAGAGGGGGCACTAGTGTGACAGCCAAAAAATGAAAATTCAATTAAGCTTTGACAATAAATCTTGGAAGCTGATTGGATTCTCTTCAGAGCTGCACCATATTTTGCATGCTCCAGTTTATGTAAATCTCCTCCTTTGTGTATATCACATGGATGATAACCACTGTGGACAGCAAGGACGTGTTACAGTCCAGACGCCAGTGATTATGTTATATGTGATGTAAATGAGCATGGCTACACGTTTTGGGACGGGGTACCCCTTTGTCAAGCCTGATAAATGTGTTAATTTCAGGTACTAACATTAACAAATTGACCCTGAGGTTTGAGAAAACAAAAGAATAAAGGTGTTCACACATGTCAATTCAATCAGGTCTATACAAAATGGAGCTGTGTGGGTGTTCCTATCGTTTTCATTTTTCCTGACTGATAAGGAAGTGACCAGATAGGCTGGAATACATTTGATTGATTTCAAATAGATAGTAACATATAGGGCACAAATGTATTTGGGTGGCACAGTGATGTAGTGGGTAGCACTCTCGCCTAGCAGTAAAAAGGGTCGCTAGTTTGAATCCCAACCACACCACAACACTACCTGCCTGGAGTTTGCATGTTCTCCCTGTGCCTGTGTGGGTTTCCTCCCACACTCCAAAGATGTGTTTTTAGGTTAATTGGCCCTAGTATATGAATGGGGACCTTGGATTGAGGGTAGGGACTGATGTGAGTGTGCGATGTACAGGGTTGGGGACAATTTTAGACATGTACCCACACTCACTCAGGTTGAACTGGATGGACTGGTGTCTTTATTCAACCTTACTAACTATGTATATTTCTCCATTCGATGTACAGCAAGCCAAAATAAAAATGGTTGGATGAAAAACATTTATAATTGTAATCATAATGACACTGACCAAATACACTAAATTGTCAAAAGTATTTAGTCCATAGGGTTCAATATTGAGTTGGCCCAACCTTTGCAGTTATAACAGCTTAAACTCTTCTGGGAAGGATGTCCACAAGGTTTAGAAGTGTGTCTATGGGAATGATTGACCATTCTTCCAGAAGCTCATTTGTGAGGTCAGGCACTAAAGTTGGACAAGAAGGTCTGGCGCTCTAATTCATCCCAAAGATGTTCTGGCAGGTCTCCAAATCATTTGGTGCAGGGGGGATTATGGTGTGGGGTTGTTTTTAAGGGGTTGGGCTTGGCCCCTTAGTTCCAGTGAAGGGATCTCTTAAGGCGTCAGCATATCAAGACATTTTGGACAATTTCATGCTCCCAACTTAACAGTTTGGGGATGGCCCCTTCCTGTTTCAACATGACTGCGCACCAGTCCACAAAGCAAGGTCCATAAAGACACTGATGAGCGAGTTTGGGGTAGAGGAACTTGACTGGCTTGCACAGAGTCCTGACCTCAACCCGATAAAACACCTTTAGAATGAATTAAAGCGGAGACTGTGAGCCAGGCCTTCTTGTCCAGTGCCTGACCTCACAAATGCGCTTCTGTAAGAATGGTCAAGCATGGTCAAGCATTCCCATAGACACACTCTTTGTGGACAGCCTTCCCAGAGGAGTTGAAGCTGTTATAACTGCAAAGGGTGGGCCAACTCAATATTGAACCTTTCGGACTAAGATTGGGATGCCATTGAAGTTCATGTGCCTGTAAAAGCAGGCATCCCAATACTTTTGACAATATAGTGTATATTTATAGCAAGTCAAAGGAAAATAATTGCAAATGGCAGAAAAATCATATGAATGGAAAAAGATACATAAGAGTGTATGTGACAAGCTTAAAAAAGGCATTTTTAACAGAAGAACATCATCCGAAGCTGCCCTAAAGAGTTATATTGAAGTTCTAGAGAAACCTGTGCCTACATATGCTAGTTATAGTTAATAGAAGAACTGGTGCATGTAACAAATCTATTTTAATTAATGGATTTGGGGAAGGCTGAAACTTTCTTTTATGTATGTATTTCCCCTTGGCGTGTATATCAGAATGTGATGCCTCAGTAAGCTCAGAAAACATTTATGAAGAGAACTTTCTAGGGCTGAAAACCCACAGAATGAGAAATCCCTTTAGCTGCTGACTTTACTATATCCTTAGCAATACAGGTAATCCACAGTAATACTGACCTGGCCCACGCTAGCACACCACAGAGATTTCCAATGTGAACAATAGAGAGACGGCATTAGTATAATTGTATTAAACTGCACACATACTCAATGCCTCTATCACTTGGAGGCTTGTCTATCTCAGCTGCCTTAAAGAGAGGAGCATATGGTGTGTCATTACCAAGGCCTGGGGCCTAGCAGAAAATAAAGCTTAACACTAAGAAAGACAAACAGATGTATTTGAAGGTTCCTGGCTCATTAGAGGGAATGCTTTATCTAAGAAGGAATTTGTTTAGATTTGTTTTTATTCGGTCTCCAGGCTTCTGAAAGGAAGGCAATTTGTTGCTGTAATAAAGCCTGTAACCCACTAGACATCAGAGAGGCCTGCACTCAACACTTGTTTAGATGGTTCCAGTGTATTAAAACAGACTTAACTAAAGGATTTCTCAACCTCGATCCTCAAACCTTTAAATAATGATACAAACTGCCTGACATGGGTTTAGCAGCCATTTTATTTACTAAATAAAATAAAATAAAAACATCACATTAACATAATAATAAGCCATAAAACAATTTCAACAATGCAACCAGGAGGGGGTCTTTAGGTGTCCTTAAAGCACAATTTATAATTTTAATTGCCCATGTCGTCAGCCGCATCCCAACCGGTTTAAAGACGTTAAGGGCTCACACATTCTTACATTTTCCCCCAGGGGATGGGTCCTCCAGTTTTATAATAATACCAATAATCAATGACTCTTCAAAGACCCCGTGACCTGCCAAGCTGTTGTGAGAAATTTTTTTTTTTGTATATATGTTCGCAACTACATAATACCTCCCCACAACTCAGGACACAGCACGAACCATAAATACAGAACAGGAGAGTGGAGAGGTTTTCTCTTTGCTTGAACTTTTCGGAATGAATTTCCAGCATCCCTTGAACGAACCACCCTTGCAGCTCAACCCTGACCATCTGACCTTCAGCCTCCAATCAGGTAAGACCTATGCCCCTTCCACACTGATCTAACATTGTTTTGACCCTTTTCTTACCTGTTCTTCCCTTTAGTCATGCTGACCAACGGTCCATTTTCGCTTCCCTGGGTCCCACTATACTTGTGCAATATTGTATAGATTACAGTATGTAACATTAGGAGAAGCTTCTGTTGCCTTTGCCTGCAACTACATTATAAAAAATTCTTATAACAATGGCAGGGACAAGTTAGAAACAACTGCAACTAAATACTAACTTTGCAGTCAGGCCCAGATTGGCTGTCTTGGAAGTCTGACATTTGCCTGCATGGCCAGCGCTTTTTAAAAACATCTGTGGGCTTGTACAAGATGCTTTAAGCTGCTCGAAATGTATCCAAGACCTAAATGTGATTGGCCCCTAGTTCTAATTAAAGGTCTGCACGCACACATAAATTCATATATTGATACTTGGCAAACTCAGATTAAGCACACAGTTGGCAGGAATTGTATGCCAAAACTACACTGTTTGTGGACACCTGACCAATACACCCATATAATCTCATAGGGCATGTCCTATTCCAAAACTATGCGCATTAATATGGAGTTGGCAACTCTTTTGCAGCCAAAATAGCTTCCACTTTTCCTAGGAAGACTTTCCACAAGATTTTGCATTGTGGATATTCTACCCATTTTGCCAAAGGAACATTTGTCTGTTCAAGAAGACCTGACTCAATTGGCATTCCCTTCACTGGAAACTCCTAAATTCAATAATTTGGAGCAGCGTCCAAATACTTTTGCTCATGCAGTGTCATTGTGATAGTCAGGTGCCCACAAACAATTGGTCTTAAAGTATACTGGACACTGTTGAAAAGACTCACATTGTACAGCAGTATCTAGAAAATATAACGTGAAACATGAAATAGGTCAACAGTCTTATATGCTGGCCAATTATTACTGAAACCCAGTGAGAACAATAGCTTTCCTGTAACCTTATGTCAACACTTTAGAAATATGAAAAGACACTTATAATATTCTGAAGTGTCTTTAGGTGATTGTAAATATGAAAAATAATATTTTTTTTACATAAAAAAAACATATTTGTTGTACATAGAAAATAGGATGATCTTCATACATCCCCTTTAATCAGGAAGGTGTGGATAAAGCCTGGCAGACAACATTTAGTGACTGTGTACATACAGTATATGGTGATAGAGGTCTTAGACTGTAGAATGATCTTTGTATCATGCTCACTTTAGGGTCCTCCCATACAACAGCTTTACATTTAACATGCACAGTATACGCTGATAAGCGCTTTCAGCAAATTGTCATAGGCAGTGAAAAAACCTGGCTTACCTGTGCATTATCATAAATTAGTTAACCAAGTGAGGATTTCGAATCTCATCTGACTGATATTTTTTATGGGTTGGTGATCTGTATTTGTTTCTAAAAATAATCAGCTTCATCATCTCTGCAAAAAAAATGGATGAAATTGTACTGTGGGCCCCATAACTTCCTAGTGGTATGGAAAATAATGAATCTTATATTATTTGACAGATATATCAGTGACCTTCTCATCTGACTACAGAGCCTGAGAAATATTAAAAGCTACTTGAACTGATGCAGACATCAGATATATAGATCTATGATAAAATAGATCTTTCAATGATGATGAAACATTTTGGTCAATTGTCGTATTTGAACTTACATGGTAAAGCTTTGGCTCGTCTTTTCTGCTGTGTAGGTAAGGAGAGTCTATAGTAATTAAAGCTTCTTTGCTGTTTTCTTAATGCTTATTTTTGATGGAAAGCTTCTAGCCTCTTACGTAGCTAAGGACATTGTTCTGTAAGCTTTATTCGGTCTTTGAAGGTTAGGTATAAACATGGTGGTATGGATTAATACTTCAAACAAAAGTTTTTGTGCTTATTTTTTTACCTTCAAAAGGGTTAATCTGTCTTAAATACGGTCGCTTGCAAATTACCCTTTGTTCCACATTTCACATCTCGTTACTGCTGTTTTGTTAAACAGGCGATTCAGTCTATTGAGAGTAAAAAAGGCTCAAGCAAACAGATCCACTTTGCTGATGCTTGTGCTCATTTAAGGATAAAAATGTAATCAGGAAGAGGTTTCTTTTCATCTCTTAACAATGTTTAGAGCATGTAGTAATTTTTGTCTTGAAATTCTAATGTTTTATCTCTATAAGTTGAGTAAGTATAGGACCATATATAATGATGAAGAAAACACTAACTACACTCACAAACACTTCTCTGTACAGGCCAGGATAGGTCCATACACGTGCTGAATTGCATCACCATTACCTATATTCTTGCACATCAAGCAATAAATCCAATGGTCAGAATTTCCAACCAACTTTTTTTTCCCTGATGTCAATATCCAGATGTTCTCTGCTACCATGTTTAAACACCGTGATTCACCGGATCGTCAGATAAAATTCAAAGTAAATCTAGGTAAACATTGCAATTGTATTTCTAACTGTCCACGAAAGCTACCTGATCCAAACAACTGTTTAAAAATTATTCCATTTGTATAACAATTGGAACCCAGATTGAAAACAGAACTCATCCATTATAAAAAGGCTACAAACCAAGAAGGAATAATAGTGATTCTATAATAGTGTAAGAGCAAAGGTTGCAGTTGTGGCAACACCCAGTGTTCCAGAGTGCCCCTGGAGTCCTTTCATTTTGCTACACAATGCTGGGGCTTCAGATTGCCAAATCATAACATGACAAGGGCACAGGATAGCTTCCAGTGAACAATCATCTGGTCACAGAAAGCAGCAACAGGGATGTAAAAGTGTGCTTATCTCATGCAACCTTCCCCAACTCATTTACTATAAAGAGAATAAAAAGGAAAACTTCTGTGTCTGTTGGGGACAGAAAGTATCCATGATGGGAATTAAACATGGAGTAGTGGAATACTGGCAAATGGCCAAATGGTAATCCAACAAGTAGAGATCCACACTGCTGGTCCTGATTCTGTTAAAGCTTTATGGTAAGATAAAATATTAAGTATAATGGTGAGTGACAAAAACACATCATGCTGCACTGTGGTGAATACATGTGGGGAGGAGGGTGTCATTGTTAGTGGCAACAATATAAAAATGTTGCAACTTGTGATTTATTTATTTTTTTTAAATTGTACATTTGCAAAATATAAATAATTTTTTAGCAAAGTAGAGTGTTCCAAAAAACTGAAGGTATCTACAAGGCTCGGTTCCATAACAAAGTAAAAAAATAAGGGCTTTATTCCTCATTTTATGATATGGAACCATACACACCAATTTGTTATGTCCCTGGAGCAATGGTATATTGAGAAAACTTGCTTACAACTCAGATACATTCCTATATTGGAGAGGAGAATTGTAATTAAGGGGTTTACACAGGAGCATAAAAGTTGACTTTCATAGGACCACCCACTATACTAAAATGAGGAACAAACCCCGTTTTTATGGATTTGTGGTGGAAGTGGGGCAAGCAGTCATCTTCTGATCAAGAAAGCTTTACTGTTCCCTGCACTTGCACTGAATAGTAAAGAGCTTTTTGGTTGCTTAAAGTCCACCCCTATGATAACCTTCCTTTTTCCAGGTTCAATAACATTTTTCAGGTTAAAGGCATTTGATATTAGCTTAATTTCTGTGCGCCTTTACATTCAATATATGTTGGCTTGGATACCCAGTTTGGGCAAGAAAAATAAAGGACACATTTTCCACTATGGTCCATACAGTAGGTCTTTAGCTTTGCCACCAGGCCCGGACTGGCCATAGGGCAGACCGGGCATATGCCCGGTGGGCCAGGGCCACCTGCTCTGAGGCCTGTTGATGATCGGGGGTAAGCGGCGACCGCGGCTTGAACATGGGTAGCACAGGCCGCGGCCGCCGCTCGCCTACCGCCATGCGGCCGTGCCTGTGTCATCTCTGGCGGCTGCATGGGCTGAGCTGTGTGTCTCTCTCACACACAGCTCAGCCTGAGAGCCGCGCTAACAGTTCCGCAGCTGCTCTTCTCCTCCAGGCATGAGCATCCGCACGGTGGGGAGAGCTGCAGGCTGCTGTGATGATATTCCCCCCTCGCGCCCCCTCCCCTGCTCATGAGATAAGAAGAGAAGGCTTTCCTGTCTGTTCATTTTCCCTCCCCATTGGCCACAGCGGAGGGCCAATCAGAAGCAGCTAGGGGTGAAAGAGAAAACCCGGAAACAAGCTGAGGAGTGCTTGTAGCAGCTACTACAGGAGACATGGAAAACGAAAGAGAGGACTGTGCTGGGGGAACTAATAGCCCCAGCACCACCAGATAGAGCCACGCTGTACCCGCACCACCAGAGAGAGCCACGCTGTACCGCACCACCAGAGAGAGAGCCACGCTGTACCACATCACCAGAGAGAGAGTCCCACTGTACCCACACCACCAGAGAGAGCCACGTTGTACCACACCACCAGAGACAGAGCCACGCTGTACTACACCACCAGAGAGGGAGCCATGCAGTACCCGCACCATCAGAGAGAGCCACGCTGTACCGCACCACCAGAGAGAGAGCCAAGCTGTACCCGCACCACCAGAGAGAGAGAGCCATGCTGTACCGCACTACCAGAGAGAGAGCCACGCAGTACCCGCACCACCAAAGAGAGCCACGCTGTACTGCACCACGAAAGAGGGAGCCATGCTGTACCCGCACCGCTAGAGAGAGAGCCACACTGTACCCGCACCACCAGAGAGAGAGCCACGCTGTACCCGCACCACCAGAGAGAGAGCCACGCTGTACCCGCACCACCAGAGAGAGAGCCACGCTGTACCCACACCACCAGAGAGAGCCACACTGTACCGAACCACCAGAGAGAGC
Source organism: Aquarana catesbeiana (assembly GCF_042186555.1). NCBI lineage: Eukaryota > Metazoa > Chordata > Amphibia > Anura > Ranidae > Aquarana > Aquarana catesbeiana. The sequence continues at coordinate 315,441,207 of NC_133324.1, read as the reverse complement.
CACACTGTAACCGCACCACCAGAGAGAGAGAGCTACGCTATACCGCACCACCAGAGAGAGAGAGCCATGCTGTACCGCACCACCAGAGAGAGAGAGAGCCACACTGTACCGAACCACCAGAGAGAGCCACGCTGTACCCGCACCACCAGAGAGAGAGAGCTACGCTATACCGCACCACCAGAGAGAGAGAGCCATGCTGTACCGCACCACCAGAGAGAGAGAGAGCCATGCTGTACCGCACCACCAGAGAGAGAGAGAGCCACGCTGTACCGCACTACCAGAGAGAGCGAGAGAGCCACGCTGTACTGCACCACCAGAGAGGGAGCCATGCTGTATCCGCACCACCAGAGACAGAGCCACGCTGTACCGCACCACCAGAGAGGGAGCCATGCTGTACCCGCACCACCCGAGACAGAGCCACGCTGTACCCGCACCACCAGAGAGAGAGAGCCACGCTGTACCGCACCACCAGAGAGAGAGAGCCATGCTGTACTGGACCACCAGAGAGAGAGAGCCATGCTGTACTGCACCACCAGAGAGAGAGAGCCACGCTGTACCGCACCACCAGAGAGAGAGAGCCACGCTGTACCACACCACCAGAAAGAGAGCAGGTCAGTGTCACTGGGCCGTGTGGACACAATAGAAGACAGACAGTACTGGCATTGTATGGCCACAATAAGACTGGGACACTGTAATATAAAGGGGACTGCACTGTAATCATTGCAGTGCCCCTTTATAGTGCAGTTCCCTTTATATCACAGTGTCCCTGCACATTACAGTATTACTTGTTACACCCAAGTGCCTAGGAGTTTGGTCATGTGACCAACAGCATTTTCTCCAAGCAAGTGTTTCCGCTACTCTTTCTTTATGTATCACATCAAGACAGTTAATTTAGCTTTAAGCTACTAAGTACAGATCTGCACTGTGTGTATGTGACTAATCCTCAGCATATGCAGTAAGATGAGCAGGTCTGGGTCAGGAGTAAGAGAAAATTCTCCTCTGAAGAAACAATAGGAGATTCTCTATTTAGTGATATTGTAACCGGATAGGTGGTCACAATCACAGCATGGCTCCCGCTTACTATTATTGATTTTAAAATAGGGTGCATTTAGACAAAAACTTCTGTAGAAAGGGTTATTTGGTTTAGAAAAACAGCTTTTACGTGTCTGTGATGCATTTACATGCGGTACATTAAGATGGCCTATTTATTTGAATGGGCTGCCAGTTTCACCAAAACACACTTAAAAGATGTGGTCACCATGTTTAGCAGTTCAGTACATTATATTACATTGGGGTTTATTTACTAAAGCTGGAGAGTGCAAAATTAGGCTCACTTCTGTAGAGAAACCAATCAGCTTCCAGGTTATATTGCCAAAGCTTCATTGAACAAACTGAGGTTAGTAGCTGATTGGCTACCATGCAGAGCTGCACCAGATTGTGAGCGCTCCAGTTTTAGTAAATCTCCCCCATTGTGTACACACGTATAAGGTATGCTGCAACACAGGTGCATTGGGAAGGTGTGTTTGGGTGCCATTCACTTTGAATGGCACCGCAGCCCACCAATACACATAACATCACAGTGCAAAAATGTAAATCCAGCCTATAAATGGAGAAAATGTATTACCTGCTTGATCCTCCCCCATTAACGCAGACAGTGTTAATGCGGGAATCTCTCCTGCAGAGCCATTGTTTTCTCCTGATGGGGGGGGGAGTCGTCCCCGCTGGGAGAAGACAGTGCTTATCGCTAGCAGCTATAGCAGCCGCTTGCAATAATCGTAAGAGAATCTGGTTGATTGTACCCAATTGAACCACTTGGTACATTCAGCCAGCCCACTACTGATTCGAACTGTGTATGGCCAGCTCTTTTTGCTTAGACAAGAGTTTTTAAAAAGAAAATACTCCTGTTGTCTAAAGTATAGGGGTATCTGGTGTGACACTTATCAACAAGTGTATGCTTTGCTGAATCTCAAAGTATATTACTACATGATACCTACAAGTATTCATACCCCTTGAAATTTTCCACATTTTGTCATGTTTCAACCAAAAACATAAATGTATTTTATTGGGATTGAACAGTGCTCCATGAGATGTTCAAAGCTTGGAATATTTTTTTATAACCTAACCCTGCTTTAAACTTCTCCACAACTTTATCCCTGACCTATCTGGTGTGTTCCTTGGCCTTCATGATGCTATTTGTTCACTAAGGTTCTCTAAGAAACCTTTGAGGGCTTCACAGAACAGCCATATTTATACTGAGATTAAATTACACACAGGTGGACTCTATTTACTAATTCGGTGACCTCTGAAGGCAATTTATTTCATAGATATTAGTTAGGAGTAAAGGGGGCTGAATACAAATGCACACCGCACTTTTCAGATATTTATTTGTAAAAAAAATTTGAAAACCATTTATCATTTTCCTTCCACTTCACAATTATGTGCCACTTTGTATTGGTCTATCACATAAAATCCCAATAAAATACATTTACATTTTTGGTTGTAACATGACAAAATGTGAAAAATTTCAAGGGGTATGAATACTTTTTCAAGGCACTGTGTCTATATTAGACCTTGATGATTTATTTTTTTCAATTTTCTGAATACAGACTGATTGGCACCCTGCGGGTTTAGAAGACTTTCAAACTAGAGAATGTAATGACAAACTGGTGACATCATTGCAATCTGATGTATATATTGGTTGACTAGATGGAGGGGGAACTCTATGTTAACCAAAATGTGGACATCGTTTCAGACCCTATGATACTCTATAATATAGGAACACAGAGTTTTCCTTACTCCCACAATCCCTTTCATTTACCCTGAACTGAAAATATAATGTCAAAGTTATCATTCAATAACATTGGCGGTAACACCTAACACTGCAGTGCCAACATGTGCCAACATGTCTGTATTATGTTGAAAATTTATTCCAGCAACACAGTGCGCAACACTTTAAAACATGAGGGCAGACAGTACATTTACAATACACTTCAATGCAGGAAGAATCAGAAGGCCCTGTTTATTAGAGCTTACAATCTAAGAGATGAATGTCAGAATGTTTAACCGGTTCCCGACCAGCTGCTGTAGTTATACTGCGGCAGGATGGCACTGCTGCGCAAGTCTTCGTAGCTGTACGTTGGCTCTTTAAGACGCTGTAGAAGGTGCGCGATGACCGGTGGGCATCTGCGATCGCTCGTGACAGAGCGAGAAACGGGACCTGTATGTGTAATGCCCCGTACACACGGTCGGATTTTCCGATGGAAAATGTCCGATCGGAGCGTGTTGTCGGAAATTCCGACCGTGTGTGGGCTCCATCGGACATTTTCCATCGGATTTTCCGACACACAAAGTTGGAGAGCAGGAGATAAAATTTTCCGACAACAAAATTCGTTATCGGAAATTCCGATCGTGTGTACACAAATCCGACGGACAAAATGCCACGCATGCTCAGAATAAATAAAGAGATGACAGCTATTGGCCACTGCCCCGTTTATAGTCCCGACGTACGTATTTTACGTCACCGCGTTCAGAATGATCGGATTTTCTGACAACTTTGTGTGACCGTGTGTATGCAAGACAAGTTTGAGCCAACATCCGTCGGAAAAAATCCTAGGATTTTGTTGTCGGAATGTCCGAACAATGTCCGACTGTGTGTACAGGGCATAACAGTTCTGTCAGGGGAGAGGAGACAGGTCTTGTGTTCCTACTAAGTAGGAACAACGATCTCTCTCCTCCTCTAGTCAGACACATTCCTCCCACAGTTAGAACACATCTAGGGAACACACTTAACCCCTTGATCGCCCCTAGTGTTAACCCCTTCCATGCCAGTGACATTTATACAGTAATCAGTGGCTATTTTTAGCTCTGATCTCTGTATAAATGTCACTGGTCCTAAAAAAGTGTTAAAAGTGTCCGATGTGTCCGTCGCAATGTTGCAGCCCCGATAAAATCACAGATCACCGCCATTACTAGTAAAAAATAATAATAATAAAAATGCCATAAATCTATCCCCTATTTTGTAGACGCTATAACTTTTGCTCAAACCAATCAATAAACACTTATTGCGATTTTTTTACCAAAAATATGTAGAAGAATATATATTGGCCTAAACTGAAAGAAATTTTTTTGTTTTTGTTTTTGGATATTTATTATAGCAAAAAGTATAAAATATTGTGTTTTTTTCAAAATTGGCGCTCTTTTTTTTGTTTAAAGCGCAAAATCTAAAAACCACAGAGGTGATCACATACCACCAAAAGAAAGCTCTATTTGTGGGGGAAAAAGGACATAAATTTTGTTTGGGTACAACTTCGCACGACCACGCAATTGTCAGTTAAAGCGACGCAGTGCCGTATCGCAAAAAATGGCCTGGCCAGGAAGGGGGTAAATTCTTCCGGGGCTGAAGTGGTTAAAAAATGTATACATAATATTCCAGTATCAGAAAGCACATAAAACATTTCTAGCTGGGTTTCAAGTGATCTGAATATATATATAAAATATCACCTAGAATATAATTGGATAACTTTGTGTGCAAGAACCTGTATAAAAGCTATTGGGCTGTTGCATTTTTCTGTATACCAGTAGGGGGTAAATTATTTTGTATGTATATATAGAAAAACATACATGCATATGTAAATTGATACACGCAAAGGTCAAAGCTTATTAAATGTGCATATTCGCAGTGGAAAGGAAATGATGCTTTGTATGTGTGTGAGCATACATTTTTTATCAGTGCAATGTTATTTGTACTATTATCTGCGCACCGAGGCCCTGAAGTTCTAATAAGATCAAGGTTAGCTGTTAGAATCTATCCTAATAAAGGCGTTTAATTAAAGAGGCATTATAATTCCCCTAAGCGGTTATACGCGTGCATATCTCTGCTCTCAATCTTCAGAATTCTGTTAAAAGGCATTTATCAATTAACAAGACCTTGAGAAAGGTCCTTTTCGTGCCCAGCCATAGGGAGAGAATATAGCACACACACAAACTCTTGTTTATCTATTCTTATCCTACGGGACTCTAATCAGCTTTCTCTGACACTTCTCACATTCTTGTCAAGAAGGTTTTTTTTTCCCCCCTCTTTAATCAACATGTCAAGGACATTGTAGAAGACAAAACAAAACAAAAATGGACCTCTTTCAATGCAGAAGTTTAGTTTAAGGTAACCCATTCAAACTGAGCTTGGCGGGTATAGGAATGATGTCCTTGAGAAGAGCATATTCCACAATGTATACCATCTCATCATATGAAGAGGTCATGACATTATTGTGTAATCTGGAAATTTGCTAATATGAATACACTCTTTTGATTTCTGGATACCATGGCTACCTGTGCAAAGGTGTCCTACAATTATCTGTTCATAATTCTTTTTTTTTTTTTAAGCCTCAGCTAGTCTAGAGTAATTATTTTTCCAGCACATTTGTGTAGTCCAGCCAACAAAAATATACACTTGCTGTGCCCTGTGCATCAGTTCAAGTTTGCCTTCCAAAATACCATTAACCACTTCCCGCCCGGCCCATAGCAGATGCCGGCTGGGTGGTGGTTCAGTTATCCTGACTGGGCGTCATATGACGTCCAGCAGGATAACATGCTGCAGCGCGTCGCGGCGATCGGTGGAGCGGTGTGTCAGTCTGACACACCGCTCCACCGTTTTTGGTAAAGAGCCTCCGGTGGAGGCTCTTTACCACGTGATCAGCCGTGTCCAATCACGGCTGATCACGATGTCAATAGGAAGAGCCGTTGATCGGCTTTTCCTCACTCGCGTCTGTCATATCACCGATCGGCGGCTCTCCTGACAGGGGGGGTCTGCGTTGATTGTTTATCAGCGCAGCCCCCTCAGATGACTACACTGGACCACCAGGGATCGCCACTAGAACCACCAGGGAAGGGGGCAACATGTGGATGGCCAGGTATGTACCCCATGGCCATAAACATGTGCCCAATGTGCCCAGTCAGTGCCCAATCCGTGCCAATCAGTACCCACAAATGGGCACTGGTTGGCACCATTATATTGCAGTGATGCCCAGCAATGCCACCCTTAGGGGCATCAGCGCCACCAATCAGTGTCATCAGTGCCACCCATCAGTGTCCATCGGTGCCACCTGTCAGTGCCCATCAGTGCCCATCAGTGCCACCCATGAGTACCCATCAGTACCACCCATAAGTACCCATCAATGCCACCTACGAGTGCCCATCAGTGGCGCCTATGAGTGCTCATCGGTGCCACCTATGAGTGCCCATCAGTGCCGCATACCAGTGCCACCTATCAGTGCCCATCAGTGCCACCTATCAACCCTGGGAGTCCATCTCCCCATCCCTAAGGAGCCTACATTGGCTAACAGTAAAGAATCGGATCACTTTCAAGACCCTCTGCCTCACCCACAAATGCATACGTGGAAACTCCCCTCAATACCTCCGAGAGAAAATAAAACATTACACACCGAATCGTAATCTGCAATCATCTAGCCAAAATCTCCTCCTCGTTCCCAAATACCGCTACAAAGCAAGGGGAGAACGAAGATTTGCAGTCCAGGGACCCCGGCTATGGAACTCTCTTCCAGCTCACATCCGCATGGAAGAAAACCATCTGGCATTCAGGAAAAAACTCAAGACTCACCTCTTCTAATTAAGCTGACAACACAACACATCAGCGCCTTGAGGCGATTCAGTTCGCATTTGTAGCGCTTTACAAATCATTCATTCATTCATTCATTCATTCATCAGTGCCCATCAGTGCTGCATATCAGTGCCCATCATCAGTGCCCGTCAGTGCCACCTCATCAGTGCCATCTCATTGGTGCCACCTCATAGGTGCCCATCAGTGCCGCCGTATCAGTGCCCGTCAGTACAGCCATATCAGTGCCCGTCATTGAAGAAGAAAACGTACTTATTTACAAAAATTTTTAACAGAAACAAAGAAAAACTTGTTTTTTTTTCAAAATTTTCGGTCTTTTTTTATTTGTTACGCAAAAAATAAAAACCGCAGAGGTGATCAAATACCACTAAAAGAAAGCTCTATTTGTGGGAACAAAATGATAAAAAAATAGTTTGAGTACAGTGTAGCATGACCGCGCAATTGTCATTCAAATTGCGACAGCGCTGAAAGCTGAAAATTGGCCTGGGCGGGAAGGTGTCTAAGTGCCTGGTATTGAAGTGGTTAATAGACCGGAATTATGCTACTCTAATGGCGCATACACATGATCGGACATTCCAACAACAAAATCCTGGATTTATTTCCGACAGATGTTTGCTCAAACTTGTCTTGCATACACACGGTCGCACAAATGTTGTTGGAAATTCCGAAGGCCAAGAACGCGGTGACGTACAACACATACGACGAGCTGAGAAAAATGAAGTTTAATATCCAGTGCAGCTCTTCTGCTTGATTCCGAGCATGCATAGAATTTTGTGTGTTGGAATTGTGTACACACGATTGGGATTTACGGATTTTGTTTTTGAACCAGCTCTCACATTTTTGTTGTCGGAAATTCCGACAACAAATGTCCGATGGAGCCTACACACGGTCAGAATTTCCGACAACAAGCTCACATCGAACATTTGTTATCGGAAATTCCGACCGAATGTACGCGGCAAAAGAGGTTTTAAATGTAACACCCAACTCCAAGCAAACAGCTAAATGTGAAATAATAAATGTAAAATATGTGATATCACTATAAGTGTTGCAAAAACACACTGGTATCAAAAATCCAAGTATAATGCCCTGTACACACAGTCGGACATTGATCGGACATTCTGACAACAAAATCCACGGATTTTTTCCGAAGGATGTTGGCTCAAACCTTTCTTGCATACACACAGTCACACAAATGTTGCCGGAAAATCCGATCGTTCTAAACGCGGTGACGTAAAACACATACGTCGGGACTATAAATGGGGCAGTAGCAAATAGCTTTCGTCTCTTAATTTATTCTGAGCATGCGTGGCACTTTGTGCGTCAGATTTGTGTACACACGATTGGAATTTCTGACAACGGATTTTGTTGTCGGAAAATTTTATAGCCTGCTCTCAAACTTCGTGTGTCGGAAATTCCAATGGAAAATGTGTGATGGAGCCTACACACGATCGGAATTTCCGACAACAAGGTCCTCTCACACATTTTCCGCCGGAAAATCCAAACGTGTGTACAGGGCATATCTCTGCTATACAATAGCATCCAGTGATAACTGTTGAGAAATGAAGCATTCAAGTGGTAATATAGTAAAACCTTGGATTGCGAGCATAATTTGTTCTAGAAACATGCTTGTAATCTAAAGCACTTGTATATCAAAGCAAATTTCCCCATAAGAAATAATGGAAACTCAGATGATTCGTTCCACAACCATTTATTCATAGATCCTTTGGTTTATAGTCCTTATAAAAAGAATATAGCAATGTGACCAGGTTGTGTAACCATAAAATGTCCATCCACAAATGGAAGCCTCCACAAGGGGATTAGAAGCAAAATCCAGCAGGAGCTACAGAGTATAAAAGAGAAGAGAGGCGCCTCTAAGTGTAGCAATATGTTGCTAAATGTTGTACCTTCATTAAATGTAGCCATATTGCTACACTTAGAGGCGCCTCTCTTCTCTTTTATACTAAGTTGTAACTTGATGTTACTTGTATATCAAGACATCGCTTGTATATTCAATAAACTTATCCATACAGATTTACACAATGGGATGTCCTCTTTCTTTACCCACTTATATGTGATCGCATAATACAATTGTGGATGACGAGGAGGGAACATAGGACGGAGAGTTGCCTCCATTGTGAGGCCTTTCACCCCAGCAGGGGTAAATCTATTTGGTGAGTGCGGACTTGATGGGGGGAGCACGTGTGAAGAGTCACCGTTTTTTTTGTATTATTTACATACCACATCATTCATTCAAGCACTAGTCACTTTTCTTGAAGATGATCATCTATATGGATTTATGAACTGAGATGTGCAACGGATTGGTTGGTTTATAGTTTGAACACAATTTTTAAAGAAACGGACACTTATTTGTTTTTTCATTGTTTTATATTATTAGCACTTGAGCACTTTATTTTTCAACAGTTATCACTGGATGCTATTGTATAGTAGAGTTATACTTGAATTTTTTATATTCACACACCAGTGTGTTTTTGCAACACTTATAGTGATATCAAATATTTCATATTTATTATTTCACATGTTATTTTGGTTTAGCAGTGCCACTTTACCCCACGTCTCCTTATAAATCTTCTCTAAATCCACTTATGTGGTTTTAGCTGGGGTGGGCAGCAGCTAACACACCTTCCGAGTGCGGAACACCATATTTATATTTGAACAACTAAATGCACAGTGGAAAAACACATACAAGAACTGTTCTACCAAAGGATTTGTATTTCTGTGCATCCAGACTACAAAGTCCTCTCAGCCAGTACTACCAGGCTGATAATGTGACTTTCCGCTGCTGCAGTTATTCAGTACAGCATGGCCTCCTACCTGCTCACAGCCTACATTTGGACAGCGAAGGAGCAGCAGAAGACAGAGGAGGCCATCTTTCTCCTTTCAGTATGTTCCTTCTCAGCACATCTGCACTGCAGCACACCTGACTGGCTGCTAGCACTGTCCCTCCCTCTCCCAGTTCTAGTGCTGCTGTGCAAGATATGACAGAAGCTCTCTGCAGATAGTCTCTCCCTGCACCACAGCTCAGTCTACTGAGATCTGCTTCCCACAGCTCCAGCAGCAAACTTGCTGTTTATAAGACAAGACAGCAGCACATGGCCCTCCTGGCACACTCTGCCAAGCAGCACTATCCCTGGGCACACAAGAGTGTCATAGCAGTTTTGAGCTGGTACTTGTGTCTCCCTTGGGCTCCCACAGTGCCAATCCATCTCCTCCTCATTGCTCTCTTGATACCAAGTTAAACTTATGTAGTACTGATGCTAGCTTCATTTAAGCTTCACCAGCTGCCCCTTTAAGCCACCCAGCAGGGCATTGCACTGCTTCCTGACAGTGCACAGGAAGAGGAACTTTCCTAGGAGGACACTCGCCCCTAACATTAGCCAAGAAGCTCCCTAATTGGCTGGCGAAGCAGAGTACTGTAACTTCACCCGGTGCACAGATGGGCAGGAGGAGAGCCCAGGAGAACAGTGAGGAGGAGATGGTTTTGCACTGTGGGAGCCCGAGGGAGACACAAACAGCATCTCAAAACTGCTGCTATGAGCCTCTTGTGTGCCCAGGGATAGTGCTGCTGGGCAGAGTGTGCCAGGAGCCCAGAGCAGTGTGGGCAGAGCTGCTATGTGAGGGCCATGTGCTGCTGTCTTGTCTAGTAAACAGCAAGGATCAGAGTGCTGCTGGATCTGTGGGGACCAGATTGCAGTAAACTGAGCTGTGCTGCAGGGAGAGACTGTCTGCAGAGAGCTTTAATGGCAGAGCAATATTGGGCAGAAGCACTAGCAGAAGATCACTAAAGAGATGCAGACTAAAGAGGGAAGCCCACAGCCTGACTTCAATCAGAAAATGTGGCCTAGCTTGAATCCACATCCATCCTGTCCATGGGATACTCTGATAAAGAACTGTCTGCACTCAGAGGGGCATCATCAGAGGTCCTGTGTGGTGAGAGGCCTATTGACTATCCCAGGGTGCTTATTTGGGTGTTGTTACTATTATAACTACTGAGAGGAGCTCTGCTCATGGCGATTGTGTCGCTCCTTTTCACCTTGGGATAACAAATATTCATCCCCTGATAGTGAGCACTCTAATGAATAATCCAAGGGCTCCAACAGCAACAGGAATGTAGTTTATACCCCACTGGCAACTGGCTTAGGCAGGTATTCCTGTTTACAGATAGAGCAGTTTCCCTAAATGATAGGCTAGCCTTATGTATACTGCAATTTGACTGTGCCAGTATTTGATATTGTGAAACGCTGTCATTCAGGGGTTTTACTGATTAATAATGTCCATTTAAATGTTTCAGGTGTATTGGTGTTTCTCAAGTCCCGGGGCAGGCAGGGGGACCCAAACAATCCAGTCGCTTCTCCGAGGGTAAAGCTACATACATTTCATGTGTTTTTTAATGACTGCATAACTGTAAATGGTGTTGCTTTATAGCTGCCTGAAATTCAATGTAAGAAAACCTCAACAATAAATGTCTCTTTTTGCTTATTTGGTCTGTTATATACAGTATATTCAATTTAAAGTCTTTTATTATATCTGTTCAATAAGTGCCAAAAAATGCCTGCTGAAACCGCCAGAGATCCACTGGACTCTAGTTTTCCGTATTGAGTCAACAGTGCTGTACTGAAATCTCATCCATTGTTATCACCCTACCTGAGTTTTCCCTGTGGACTGCAGAAACACCTTCCTTTATGCTATGGAGATTATGATGAGAGATTGTTTTTCACCCTAGAATAGAAAGTGTTTTATTGACAGGATAAGCAAGTAATAAATAAGGCAAAGAAGCCTGAAAAAAAGGAAACGAATGCAACTGGCACATCTAAGGCTTGGAAAGCTGTAGTATATTTCATTTTCATTTTTGTTATTAAGTTTAGATATGATATGACTTAGTAAATTATAAATCCAGAATAAAACAAGTACTTATTTTGGAATTTGGATTTTCCTATCAAAATAAACTTTAACAACTGCCACAATGGAGGTCTGGTTTTAGCAGATTAAGGTTCAACGGTAATTGATAAATAACATATCTTAATCGTAAAGTACAGTACATAGGACATATATTTTAAGACCATGTGTTACATACAGCTATCTTCACATGACTGGACACTGGCAAAAAACTTGCTAGCCCCCCCCCCCAGAGCACACCATATAGCCCTGTTCACTCCGTCAGACTCCAGTTTTTAGTCCGTAGGTAGTAGGATTTTTCCTCCATAGGATTTTTCCTTCTCTGCAGCTTATGTCAAATGCCCTCTACTGTGGATATACTAATTGATGCGGTGAGCACTAGTTTTTGTTTAACAGCACCTGGCTCTCCACACAGCCTAAATAAGTCCCTATGGGCACTAAAAACTAGTTAAATCAGTAAAGACTTTTCCGGCACATATTGATTGTGCACTTTATAAGGACTGATTCAATCCTGAGAGAATATACACTCCTTTTATTTATTTGTTTATTTATTTATTTATTACAAGTACTTACTATATACAGCACCAAAAATTTAAGCAGCTCTTTACATATACACTCCCCGGCCACTTTATTAGGTACAGGTTGGGCCTTTTGCCTTCAGAACTGCCCTAATTCTTTGTGGCATAGATTCAACAATGTGTTGGAAACATTCCTCAGAGATTTGGTCCATTTTGAAATGATAGCATCACAAAGTTGCTGCAGATTGTTCGGCTGCATATCCATGATGTGAATCTCCCTTTCCACCACATCCTAAAGGTGCTCTACTGTATTGAGATCTGGTGACTGTGGAGGCCATTGGAGTACAGTGACCTCATTGTCATGTTCAAGAAACCAGTGGTGAGATGATTTGCGCTTTGTGACATGGGGCATTATACTGCTGGAAGTAGTCATCAGAAGATGGGTACACTGTAGTCATAAAGGGATGGACATGGTCAGCAACAATACTCAGGAAGGCTGTGGCGTTTAAATGATGCTCAATTGGTATTAAAGGGCCTAAAGTGTGCCAAGAAAATATCCCTCACACCATTACACCACCAGCAGCCTGAACCGTTGATACAAGGCAGGATGGATCCATGCTTTCATGTTGTTTACGTCAAATTCTGACCCTACCATCTAAATGTTGCAGCAGAAATTGAGACTCATCAGACGTTTTTCCCAATCTTCTATTGTCCAATTTTAGTGATCTTGGGCGAATTGTAGCCTCAGTTTCCTGTTCTTAGCTGACAGGAGTGGCAGCCGGTGTGGTCTGCTGCTGTAGTCCATCTGCTTCAAGGTTCGATGTGCTGTGTGTTCAGAGATGGTATTTGGTATACCTTTGTTGTAACAAGTGGTTATTTGAGTTACTGTTGCCTTTCTATCATCTCGAACCAGTCTGCCCATTCTCCTCTGACTTCTTACATCAACAAGGCATTTTCATCCACACAACTGCCACTTACTGGATATTTTCTCTTTTTCTGACCATTCTCTGTAAACCCTAGAGATGGTTGTGTGTGAAAATCTCAGTAGATCAGCAGTTTTTGAAATACTCAAACCAGCCTATCTGGCACCAACCATCATGCCACGTTCAAAGTCACTTAAATCCCCTTTCTTCCCCATTCTGATCCTCAGTTTGAACTTCAGCAAGTCATCTTCACCGCGTCTAGATACCTAAATGCACTGAGATGCTGCCATGTGATTGGCTGATTAGCAATTTGTGTTACCAAGCAATTGAACATGTGTACCTAATAAAGTGGCCGGTGAGTGTATACTGTACATTCACATCAGTCACTGCCCTTAAGGGCAATCTAAGGTCCCTAACGCACATTTCATACATACACATACTAGGACCAATTTTGGACAGAAGCCAATTAACCTACCAGCATATCTTTGGAGTGTGGGAGGAAACCAGAGGAAACCCCACGCAGGCACAGGGAGAACATGCAAACTCCAGGCAGGTAGTGTCATGGTTTGCATTCGAACCGACGACCCTAGTGCTGGCAGGCCTTCTAAGCTTTTTTTCTCAGATTTAGCCTTTGGAAAAGAATTTTAAGAAAATCCTGTCATTTCAGTTGATAATTCTCAAAAATCACCATACAGTTTATTAAGAGGATTTCCCCTGTTTTAAGGATTCTGTTGATAGACATTTAGAAGCCCTCCTAAAGACCTTATTTGCTCTTGCAGGAACAGCCCTGCAGCCAGCTATTGCTGCTATGTCCATTTGCCAGACTATTGCTAACTGGACAGAACATGTGCAGTGGGAACATGAACTTACCTTTGAGGACCCTGTTCACTTCAATCAGCAATCAGCATTGTTGTTTTGTGTTAATGCGCTAGAGCAGCCTTTCTCAACCTTTTCAACACAGAGGAACCCTTGAAGTAACTTTCCAATCTCAGAAAACCCCTGCAAAACCCCTTATTCCATCCTGAAAACAGCAAAAAAAGTCTGGCGCCAGAAAACTGGGACATTTGTAACAATGGGAGTAATTCTTTATGTCCTACTTGTGCCCAATAAGCAGCTATATGGATGAACACACCAGAAGAGATGTGATAAAAGTGCATACAGTTAATGGCAACCATAAGGAAAAGCGCTATTCAAGCCAGTCTTGTGTGGACAGATAAACAGGTAAAAACCAATAAGAAGAACCATTTATCGATTTATTGTTGCCATAAGATGATTTTTTTAATTAAAAAAACAGTTAAAATTCTCCTTTATGTAGATGGTAGACAATCAGCTTGCTCACCACTATAATGGTACCTTATGGCGGTGGCCAATGGACCGGCTTGTTGATAAATTTGCTACAGTGATGGAATCCTCATGCATCCCCTATGAAATCCACACAAACGGGGAAGGGGGAGGGAAAACCCAACTTTAGTGTGGACCTGAAGACGATGTAGAGCCTCCAGCGGTGAGCGGCAGCACAGCTAGCCAGCCAGTCGTTGGTGGAAACGGGGCCGGGAGACAGTCAAAACTAGCACCAATAGGAACCAGTGAGTGTGGGACTCCTGGGCATGACGTCAAACGCTCAAGGAGACCAGATTCAAAGTGAGGCTTGGAGCTAAAGATGGTGAAGCGCAAGCCGAGGGAAGCAAGGCAAAAGCGTGGCTGTTGTCTTGACAGCACGTATCGGGGCGTGGGCATGGCCTTCCTCAGGTCATGTGACATGATCAGCCAATGGGGATTAAATAGGAATTGACTGCGGGAAGATTAACATTTTCAAAGAAACCATGTCAGGTTACATCCACTGCAGCAAAACCTCTACTATTAAACAGCATAACGAAACAAATTCATAATACAGTTACTAGAAAATCAGCACCAGGCCCATGATGTTCTTAATCCGGCCCTGAGTACAAGACATAGGCCTCTCCCCTCTGTATCTTGATCACTTCTTACTGCTTTCTAAAAAAAATGAAGTCTTACAAAGTAGGCTGAGTTATATGATGTGCTGTGGGGGTGGCCCTAGTATGTTTTTTGCCAGTGTAAAATAGCATAAAGATAGCTGCATAAAACCGATGGAAGCTAAGAATACAAATCCTGTGCCCTGTAATGTACTGCAAAATAAGAACTTGACGGGTAAATCAAGAAATTAATTTTTTTAAACATTTGAGATGGTATATTTCTAAGTTTACCTCAATATATTCACATTTATCTTGGTACAGCATTTGTTTTACCATAACTACATGTGCAACAAATATAAATAAGAAGGTAGGTATGGTGAAGTTAAATAGAATTTTTCCTAATTAGAATTGTCAGAATAAACACTCTGATGCCTACAATCTGCAATAAAATAAATGAGAGCCCAAGGGAGTACAAAGGAGCAGAGAATGAATATAATATTCATATATATTATAATATATATATATATATATATAAATATATACCGTATTTATCGGCGTATAACACGCACAGGCGTATAACACGCACATTCGTTTTAAGAGGGAAGTTTCAGGAAAAAACTTACATTTTAAATAAGGAACTTTGAAGCACAATAAGGATCAGTGCCCATCTACAGCCTCACCATTGCCATCAATGCCCATCTGCAGCCTCACCATTGCTATCAATGCAGCAGCCTCGCCATTGCCATCAATGCAGCAGCCTCACCACTGCCTTTAATGCAGCCTAGAGGGGACAGAGAGAGGGGCGGGACAAGCATCGACAGATTACATACAGTGAGAATCTCCTATGATAGACAGAACAGTGGTCCAATGGAGGCCCAGGAGACGAGACTTCCTATTACAGAGGCCGCCAAGCAAACAGGAGATTCTCACTGTATATAATCTGACGGCGCTCATCCCGCCCCCCCTCCCTGTCCCCTCTGAGGCAGCTAAAATTGAAGTATTGGCGTATAACACGCACACGCTATTTGCACCTGATTTTCATGGTGAAAAAGTGAGTGTTATATGCCAATAAATACAGTATATATATTTATATATACAGTGGGGACGGAAAGTATTCAGACCCCCTTAAATTTTTCACTCTTTGTTAATATTGCAGCCATTTGCTAAAATCATTTAAGTTCATTTTTTTCCTCATTAATGTACACACAGCACCCCATATTGACAGAAAAACACAGAATTGTTGACATTTTTGCAGATTTATTAAAAAAGAAAAACTGAAATATCACATGGTCCTAAGTATTCAGACCCTTTGCTGTGACACTCATATATTTAACTCAGGTGCTGTCCATTTCTTATGATCATCCTTGAGATGGTTCTACACCTTCATTTGAGTCCAGCTGTGTTTGATTATACTGATTGGACTTGATTACACACCTGTCTATATAAGACCTTACAGCTCACAGTGCATGTCAGAGCAAATGAGAATCATGAGGTCAAAGGAACTGCCTGAAGAGCTCAGAGACAGAATTGTGGCAAGGCACAGATCTGGCCAAGGTTACAAAAACATTTCTGCTGCACTTAAGGTTCCTAAGAGCACAGTGGCCTCCATAATCCTTAAATGGAAGATGTTTGGGACGACCAGAACCCTTCCTAGAGCGGGCCGTCTGGCCAAACTGAGCTATCGGGGGAGAAGAGCCTTGGTGAGAGAGGTAAAGAAGAAACCAAAGATCACTGTGGTTGAGCTCCAGAGATGCAGTCGGGAGATGGGAGAAAGTTGTAGAAAATCAACCATCACTGCAGCCCTCTACCAGTCGGGGCTTTATGGCAGAGTGGCCCGACGGAAGCCTCTCCTCAGTGTAAGACACATGAAAGCCTGCATGGAGTTTGCTAAAAAACACCTGATTTCTTACCATCCAAGAAGGTGAGAAATAAGAATCTTTGGTCTGATGAGACCAAGATAGAACTTTTTGGCCTTAATTCTAAGCAGTATATGTGGAGAAAACCAGGTACTGCTCATCACCTGTCCAATACAGTCCCAACAGTGAAGCATGGTGGTGGCAGCATCATACTGTGGGGGTGTTTTTCAGCTGCAGGGACAGGACGACTGGTTGCAATCGAGGGAAAGATGAATGCGGCCAAATACAGGGATATCCTGGATGAAAACCTTCTCCAGAGGGCTCAGGACCTCAGACTGGGTCGAAGGTTTACCTTCCAACAAAACAATGACCCTAAGCACACAGCTAAAATAATGAAGTAGTGGCTTCACAACAACTCTGTGACTGTTCTTGAATGGCCCAGCTAGAGCCCTGACTTAAACCCAATTGAGCATCTCTGGAGAGACCTAAAAATGGCTGTCCACCAACGTTTACCATCCAACCTGACAGAACTGGAGAGGATCTGCAAGGAGGAATGGCAGAGGATCCCCAAATCCAGGTGTGAAAAACTTGTTGCATCTTTCCCAAAAAGACTCATGGCTGTATTAGATCAAAAGGGTGCTTCTACTAAAGAGTAAAAAATTAAAGGGCGTCTGAATACTTTCCGTCCCCACTGTATATTTATATAATATTGTCACATTTTACCAGTAGATGTAGTATGGGTGTTGCACTCTACAAGTTTACACAGGCATCCACATATCAAGGGATGAATACTGTACATGACTACAGGTATGTACAAAGTAATGAGCAATGCATACTAGAACCTAGATGCTAATAATAATATTAAGGCATTAGTCCACCAAAAGGTTGGCAAAGTGGCTTAGTGATAGGCAGTTGTGCTTTGTAGTAATGGGATCTTAGCGTGAATACTATCTGCATGGAGTTTGCATTTTCTGCTTGTGTTTGTTTGTTGGTTTCCACTGGGTACTCCAGTTTCTTCACACTCTACAAAGACATGCTGAAAGGAAAATTGACTATCCATGTGTATCACATTCTGCATGGCATTCCCAAGCCAAGCATTTAGAGAGGATTGAGGAACGATCTGGTGACTTACCTCATAAACAATTGCCATAAAAACTCTTTGGAAAAGGGCTTTTAAACATATCAGACATTGTGCCCAGTGGGCTGGCCCACAGAATTGCTGAAAATGTATATATGTATATACAGTCCAGCCAAAGCTGACTACTACTGACTATTCTAGAGAGTTAAAGCACTATACCTATTTTCTCAATGACTCTATTAGTGCACTTTAGTTCCTGGGACTTCAAACCTCTCAAAAACTCCCAGGCAGACTGAAACAGAATCCTGGAACTATATTAGGAAAATCTTGCTTTTGGAGTATCCAAGACATATAAGAAGCCCAGACCACCCAATCCACCAAGCTCCACCTATGAATACAGTTTAACTTTTGGGTGGACTGTACCTTTAACTATCAAGTAAGGGTCACAGCATACATAAAATAAGAAACAATCTGCATTAGCAGTGGATACCAGGAAGTTGGCTCTAATATTAATGGGTGACAAGAAATTGATACAAGGTAATGAATGCTGTACATCACTAGATAACATACATGGACTGTACACATATCAATGATTTGTAACTATATATAGCAACACAAAAGATAACACACACAGTATACTGCTTGATACCATTAGGTGATGCTATATTTTGCAATAGTACATCTGAGAATGGAAGCTATACATGGTTTAAAATTGGGTAACAAATTATTAGAAGCACACAACTGCAACAATGATTAAGGTACTTTATTTTATGAACAGCTGTGGCATTGAGATGAATGCCTTATTATTTTTTTAACAATTGTGACATTGAGATAATGTTTTATTATTGATGGATGCTTTCTATTCATGTCTGTGACATTGAGATGGGTATTTTTATTACTGACTATGGCATTTGATGGGTGTTTTATGTTATCATTGTGGCATTGAGAATATTTATATTATTTTATTCACAGCTGTGTCATTGGAATGAGTGACCTTTTATTTATTTTAACAACCATGACACGAATTTCAGAAGTTTGTATATGCATATGCCAAGGTAAAATTATTAGACTGTAGGGAAATGGAAGAAAAGAACAAGGGAGGTTTCTCCATAGCAAGTAATCAGATTCTAGATGTTATTACTTTAACAGGACTTAGAACACGGCATCAAGCATCTGAATGGTTTCTACTGGAACTTTATAGGTACATTTTTACAAGTTGTGACTTCTTTACTTTTATGTAATGCAGTGCCTCTTCTCTTAAAGTATGTGTTTTGAAGTGGACCTTCACACAAAAAAAGTGCCACTTACCCTCTTCTTCCCCCCAGCCCATAACTATATTGCAGCATTTATTTTCAGGGTACCTTTTCTTTTTAAGTACCTGTTCCCACTTCCTCAATCCCCACCTAGGCAAGGTTGACATCAAAGGAAAACCCGCTCCAGGTGTCTGAGTCTAGATATCTCCTCCCTCTTTAGGTATGGGTGCTGGCTTAGTATGCAAACTGCATGAAAAGGAAAGAAAAGATCCGGACGGCCGCACTACAATGAAATATATAGTTTAATGGTATCAGTCCATACAACAAGAAATAAAAAGATCGCTGACGCGTTTCACACCGTGGTTACAGGTGCTTACTCATATCTAGATCTTAAAACAACTAACAATGACATATATATATATACATACAATACACGGAAACAGGCTTAATTAAAAAATGTGCACACCCACTACAAGCGATAGACACAGTCTAGATTGATACTAAGATAAAACAGCTGAAGTCTTCTTTTTATGGATATCAAAGTAACCCCTAAAGGGTAGAGCAGAGTGGTCACACATAATTCAAACCCGAATCCTTACGATAGTTTACACATTTCATAATGCAGGAATTAGCCAGTGAAAAACTTCCCACCTAAAAAGTCACATAAAAACAAAATGAAAAGTAAAAACTTTGATAAACACAAACATATGTATACATATGTTCATTGACACTGAGAGGATATCTGAGGAACTTCAATTAGAAAACTGAGTCTATACAATGAATTTATGTTTCTATATGTATATCAATATATCACCCCCTATATACATATAGGTGGGGGGGAGAATGAAATCATCCTGGTTCTTCTATGTCAGTATTCCTCCAGCTAGATAGATCCCTCACAGCACAATGATTTCATTTGGTTCATGATAACCGTATTTAATATTTAATAAACAACCTACACTGTAAGCATGCGAAGCAAGAGCCCAAATCAAAATGAATATAAATTGAAGACGAGGAAAGGAATATGTCCAATACACAAATTGTGCAAAAATGGCCAAAAATATCCAATTTAAATTCCTTGAACATCATGTGTATTGCACATATTGCAATAATGCGTATCACCAAAAAAATATTAAATGACTATGCTTTTCTCGTCAAATTTCAAATTTCATTAAATCAGACAAAAAAACAGAAACAAAAACAAACCTAAAACAATAGGTTCATTGAATGAACGGTTAGGTCAGCGGATTGACCATCAGTTACAGCCTATAGTGATAGGTGTTCCTGATTATTTGAGGGATACCAAACAGCTCCTTACTAAGTTTAAAGATTTTACGTGGAGAAATGGGTTGAACTGGGTGACGTGTGATGTCACCAGCTTATACTCATGTATTCCTCACTCATTGGGCTTAAAGGCGTTGTCTTTTTTTTTGTTAAGAAATAGTGTCTATTCGCTTGAATCAGTCCGTCAAGAGTTTATTCTTCTTAGCTTGGAATACCTTCTTAGTCACAATTTTTTCATGTTCAATGGGGACTACTACCTGCAGAGATGCCAAGTTTTCCTCTTACCTTGCCAACCTTTACATGGGATGGTGGGAGAGGTTCTGCATCTTTGCATGTGATAGTCCTCGTTGTGCAGACACCCTTTTTTTTGGTCGCTACATAGACAACCTGCTATTCATAGTTTCAGAAGAGGCTAGTAGTCTAGAGGACTTGTTGCTTTACCTAAATGACAACAGTTTGAATTTGAAGTTTACAGGGTGCAGCAGTTCAGTTTCCATCGACTTTCTTGATCTATGCTTGAAGGGGGAGGGAATCAGGGTAGTCACTAGTCTCTTCAGGAAACCTATGGCTGGCAATGCTCTCTTACAAGCCGATTCCAGCCATCCTAAACACACTCTGAGAGGAATCCCCGTGGGTCAATTTTTAAGACTCAAGTGGATCTGCAGCGAGAATGATGATTACATATGGGAGTCAGAAATTATGTTCTAAAGATAGAGGTTACTCTAAAACCATCTTAAATAGAGCCATCAATATCGCTGATAACACTCCATGAGAGAATTTGTTACGGGATAATAAAGCTAAAAAAATGAAGGACAAGAATAGGGGTATGATCAGGTCCAAGCATAATTCTTTCCCCTCAACACCTGTTTTTTCTACACCGTTCAGCATGGAGTTCAACAAAATCAGGAATATCGTTTTGAAACATCTGCCTGTATTATTTAACGATCCAATCTATGCTGCGATTCTTGCCCAAAACTGTATTACGTAGTGCCCCCACTCTTGGGGGAACTTTGTCACTGAGCCTCTTTACTAGTAAATGACCATAGTCACACTGGTTACAATTTAAAGGTACATTCAGATGTGGGCAGAATGGATGCTCGTGTTGTCCCCATATTCTTAAGGGGAACTCCATCCAGGCTACTGCTATCAGCAAACAATCTAGAATAACAACATTTATAAATTGTAATACCAGGTATTTGGTGTACATCATCACATGCAAGCTGTGTCAAATACAGTATGTTGGACGGACAACACGGAGACTGTGAGATCGCCTTCATGATCACTTATACAACATACAGATGGATCATAACACTAACATAGCTAGGCATTGGAATGAAGTACACCAAAAGTATGTTTCTAGTCTGGCCATTCAGGCAGTTGAAAAAATAGTCATGCCAGCCAGAGGAGGGGATACGTTCAGGATCTTATGTAGAAGAGAGGTCTACTGGATCTTCTTTTTTAACACTAGAAAGCCTAGAGGTATGAATAATGAATGGGATGTTTCCTATTATTACGAATAGCACCTTGATTCTTCTTTTTATTCAGGAATATGAATATGAATATAATAAAGGTCTGCGCTCTTGTGTGGGGGGAGGTTACAGAAGAGAGGATTCACCAGCTGTTTTTGTTTTTGGTTTGATTTGGTTCTGTTTTTTTTCTGATTTAATGAAATTTTATATTTGACCAGAAAAGCATAGTCATTTATGTAATACACATGACATTCAAGGCATTTAAATTGGATATTTTTGAACATTTTTGCACAATTTGTGTAATGGACATATTCATTTCCTCTTCTTCAATTTATATTAATTTTGATTTGGGCTCTTGTTTTGCATGCTTACAGTGTAGGCTGTTTATTAAATATTAAATAAGGTTATCATGAACCAAATCAAATTACATTGGAAGCACATTGTATTCATGCGAGGGGCAGGAAGGTCTCATGATTGTGCCATGAGGGATCTATCTAGCTGGAGGAATACTGACATAGAAGAACCAGGATGATTTGATTCTCCCCACACACACATATATATATATATATATATATATATATATATAGGGGGTGATATATTGATATACATATATAAACATACATTCATTGTATAGATTCAGTTTTCTAATTGAAGTTCCTCAAATATCCTCTCAGTGTCAGTGAACATATGTATACATATGTTTGTGTTTATCAAAGTTTTTACTTTTCATTTTGTATGTGACTCAGTTTTTATGTGACTTTTTACGTGGGAAGTTTTTCACTGGCTAATTCCTGCATTATGAAATGTGTAAACTATCGTAAGGATTCGGGTTTGAATTATGTGTGACCACCCTGCTCTACCCTTAAGGGGTTATTTTGATAGCCATAAAAAAGAAGACTTCAGCTGTTTTATCTTAGTATCAATCGAGACTGTGTCTATCACTTGTAGTGGGTGTGCACAATTTTCAATTAAGCCTGTTTCCGTTTATTGTATGTATATATATGTCATTGTTAGTTGTTTTAAGATCTCGCTTTGAGTAAGCATCTGTAACCATGGTGTGAAACACGCCAGCGATCTTTTTATTCCTTGCTGTATGGACTGATACCATTAAACTATATATTTCAATGGAGTGAGGCTGTCTGGATCTTTTCTTTCCTTTGCATAAGGATGACATCAGTTCGGCATACCCGAAGCCTGCTAGGACACTTCATATGTCCTAGTGTGCTGCAGGTCAGGCATGCTAACACAGCTTGTGTTCTCCATCAGTACATACTTCTGTCTGAAAAGTAAAAGAAGTATGTAGGTAGAGAACAAAAGTCATCCAAGCAGCATTTTTAGCTTATTAATTGCTTTGCAATTTAACCAATGCAAAATGTAATCTTATATAATATCATGAAGTATAAATGTGCATTTACAATATTTGTTTTCAGCCTTTCTTTTAAAGGACATGTATTATAATCTGTAAATATTTTGTTTATATATATTAGGTTTGATGCTTAAAAATATTTTTAAGAAAAGTTAACCAGGTAATATTTATTTCATTTTTCATTTTTGATTTAATATTTACTACGTGCAACCAGCAGATGGTGAGCTTCAAGTAAGAGCAGTAACTTTCTGGTGGCAAGTTACCAGTTCTGCTGTGAAATATGCCTGTATGGCACAGAGATCAGATTATACTGACTGCATAGTAAATCAAAGAAAAGACAAGCATGAGTTTAGGGTTAACAAAAGAAAAAACTTGTATTCACCTCCATGATGCAGCATCCATGTGACACTGCAGCTGTCCCAAGCTGGCTCAAATACTGAGAGATGACAGCTGTTCACATGATCGCCGATCAGTCTGATCTTGGATGCTTGCATTGGATAACAGTGACTGTCAGCCTCTCCATCACTCACTGGAATGGCAGGCTGGAGCGGTGGTGGGCACAGCTTGCTTTTGCTCTCAGCCATGTGCTGAAATGCAGAGCAAGCTGTCAATTAGGCAGTTGGGTGGATTCCTACAACATTGTCAGGATCCTTTCCAAACTTTGCATGGCTCTACTCCTTCAGCTGATAGCGGGCAGTAGCCCACTATCAGCTGACTTTGGGTCACATGAGTACATTAGTAAACTGTGGCACAAAAATATTGGACAATACCTGTTTTTAATTTAATTTTTGTTAGGTTTTTATTTCTGTATAAGACCTTATTGTGGAGATATTCTGTTGCATTTTCCCCTTGATGCCCATACAAGAAATGGGAGTTGAGGATGTCACCCTCACAAAAAAACACAAACAGCAATGAACACGTTTTCAGAACTTCTAACCGTCCCTTACTACTAGAAATGTATTTTTGTCCATGTCCCCATTGGAAAGATTTCCCATCTATTCCTGTTCTGACAGAAAGTAAGAAGACATTTTCTTAATAGGCCAATATACAGCAATTGAAGCCTAAATTTAGGTTTTTGGTGTTTTCTTGTAATCAGCAAAAGGGAAGTAACATAAATTAAAGTAGAAGTGTCTTAGTACCTATGGCAGGTCTTAGTTGAAACCTTCCATCCTCTTCCTCTCCCATACCCCAACAGCAGTAATCTTCTGAAAGTTAATACAGCCACAGGACCCCCCAACTATGTCCCTTCCCATTTATAAAAGCTGTACTATAGTTTCCGTCAATTAAAATTGCCCTATAAATGGAAAAGGTGGTCCTTTTGTTCATCCACCCGATCTCCATTCATAGAGCGCTTTTGATTGCTGGAAGCTATAGTGCAGCTTCTATGAATAGAGAAGGGGGGGACAGAAAGGATGGGCATAGATACCTTGAGTGCCTATGACAGGTCCAGCGGCTGTATTACCCTAGCAGCCATTAGCACAAGGGATACTTCTCATTGAATGTAAGTGCTGTCCTTTACAGTATGCTGATTTAGAAATAATAACTAAACTTAGGCTTTGAAACCTTAGAGATGCTCACACCCTTCCTTGCTCTAATACAGGGGTCTCCAAACTTTCTAAAGAAAGGACCAGTTTCTGTCTTCAGACTTTAGGGGGGGTCGGACTGTATCCAGTGCGAGAAAAGAATGCATGATCATCGATATTAGGGGGAGAAATATTTGGTGTCATTGGGAGGAATAGTGCCCCATTTTTGTTGTTGGTGGAAGGAATTAGGCCCCATCGTTGGTGTCTGTGGAAGAAATAGTGCCTCATTGTTGGTATCAATGGCAGGAATTATGCCCCATTGTTGGTGTCAGTGGCAGGGAATAAGGACCGGATAAAGGCAAGCAAAGGGCCAGTCCCAGGGTCACTGTTTGGAGACCACTACTCTATTTTCTCTAAATTGACTGTTGAAAACTGCTGCACATGTACACACACACACATGTATGTTTCAGCAATGTTATGCACATCATAGAAATACATTTAGTGCATATGAATACAAACAGTTCCATCAGTCCTCATGAACTTTAAATAAGGGGGCACTTGACCAAGCTCTTCTCTAAAGTTAGGATAACTATAGAAAAAAAAAAGCCTTTTGCCTGTAAATTTGACATGTTTCGTTAGTAGAGCTAATATAAGATTTTATATGCAAAATACAGAGCTCCTGTACTACATAAAGTCTTTTTTGTATCTACACTTGCTGGCATACAGTAATATGTTTTACATTTTAGATGTTGCTGTACAACTTTAAAATAAAGCCAGAACATTTTAGGAAATACTACCAGAAGTAATTATGGCTTTTATTTTACGAAGTAGATAGTTGGATTGAACATTAGCAGAGCATAATCTACAAATTATGACTAAGTGATACAATGCAGAAGAGGTTTAGTGGTCTGGAATGATAGAGGAAATAAAGATGTTTCAGTGAGAGAGCTGCAGTATAAATCTTTTATTTTACATATTGTGTTTGACGGCCTCTGCAGGCATAGATAATTCTTGGCTCTCTGCAGCCCCAGGAAGGGAAAGAAACACATCACAATATTGCAAGATCTTGCAGTTTGGAATAGGAAAATAAAGCAGTATGAATATGGAACTTGGTTCTAGCTTTTAGTAAATAAAAATGATAAAGAATGTATAGCGCAGCAATGATTGTAATAAAAGAAAGCTTCTCCCCAGTTTAGTGCAATGTACTCCACCAGAACTCACACATACAATGGCAGTTGATTTTTAGTAACCAAAATCTCTGACAAATCAGTATGTGAAATCTTAGAAGTACAGCTGAGATACTACAGCAGTACATGTGAAGAATGGACTAAGTTTATATTCAGAGTCATATCATCTACAAGGCTCCTTGTGCAGGAGCCTAGGGCCTACTGCATGTCCAGGGGGCTCAGCTACAACCTTCATGCTCCTGTCGCTACAACCTTCATGCACCTGCAGTAAATGGTTAAAGCTGTGCAACTTAATTTTGCAAGGGAGGATGGACTTGTAGAGGCCCTTTCACACAGGTTATGAAAAGAGGTGGTTGGGTCGCGTTTTTAATGTTTTTAAATTGTCAGCTTTAGCATTGCCTTATGTTGCGGTGAGGCAAAAATAACACTGAAGCTTTGCAACTGCCTCCATTTACTTCTATTGAAACACACTTACTATGAGTTTAAGGTATGGTTGCAAAGTGTCAGAAGTGATCATTTCCCATTTTGGCCTTGTACACAGGGAATTTAGGGAGTGTTGCCTGACACAACATGAATGCCTGTTCAACGCGTCCAAAACACCTAATAATGCTATAGGTGCGTTAATACACTTTAAGGCTGACCGTGCAAATGAGATCTCTTCACCTATTGCAATCATTGTCAATCAAAGAGATGGAGAGGTGCAAAGGCTAATAGCATGGCTAGGGCCCCATTCTGCCTTATTCTGTCTCTGCTGCTAATGTTTGGTTTTAACCATTGGATTGCTGCATTTGCACATTTATACAGCTCTTAAACATTTCTATTGTCTTCTGCCCAAAATGATCAAATCAACATTGATGGCCAAGGAAATTACAGAACAATCTGCACGTGGCAATGCAGAAGTCTTAAGCTGCAGGTGTATGGGAACCCTAAAAGTGAACACACAAGGATAGAAATATGGGACCTGCCTTTGCAAGCGCAGACTTTGGGGCTATCATTGTGATCTTTGCTTTACTATCTTGGTCAATGACGTGTAATAAGCTTGCAGCATATATTTGCAGTGAAGTTACAGGGCCTCACTGCAGACAGGGCCGGATTTCCCACAAGGCCAGGCCTCGGGGCGGCAGTGGTGCAGGGGCGGCGTCACTCCTGCGGTGACTTTCTTCCTGCAAATCCCACTTAGGGCATCAACACCCAGGAGGACCCCACCTAGGTCAAGTTAATCATAGATGGATCAAATAAGCAGTTTTATAAAGGATTATAAAAAGTTCTCTCACAAACACGCTTTCCAGGACCATCAAAAAAGAACCTCGCTGTAAATCCTGCCACAGCCCAAAACAGGGCCTCCTCAATCATCATATGGCCTCATTGGTCCTGTGTGTGGGTCATTCCTGTCACCAAGGGTGTGAACAAGATTTTATCTGTCATGACATTGAAATATTGATTTTAAAAGAAAAGATTTTTGATGCACAATAACCTATAATTTTTAACTGTAAACTTGTGGTATGCCTTTAAAGTTCCACCATGCCAAAGTGGTATTATATCTCTACCCAAAGCCCTATTACATCTGCCATGTCTCCGTTTACACAGCCAGGGAAGTCTGAAAAGTCAAAAACCCTCTACCAGCATACTTGTTCCAGGCCACTGACTCACTAGGAAGTGAAGCCAAGATCAAGGTACCATTGTTGAAGCTTTCACCTTTAAAACTCATCTCCAGCAAAACCTGAGTAAGGGCTCATGTGGATGAGCATTTTGTCAAATGCTGCTTTTGCTATATAAATACAGTTGGACTGTGTTTGGCCTGCTTTGCATGCAGTTCAAACACCACTAAACTGGACATGCTGCGTCAAAACAAACACAGCCATAAGTGTGCGCAGCTTATTGCATTGGGGTGTGCACCCCAAAGCTCAAACACACTCTGCAGTCTCAACAGCACTGGACAGTGAATGAATGGGAAGTGCTCTGTGCTGAGCGGCTTCCTGTTCGTTCACAAACTGAAGCATAGTAAACACAGTTTACTATGCTTCTGTTATGAATGAACACAGTGAGTGTGTTCATTTAGAAAAGGAAGGGGCTGGTAAATTACATATTTACTAGCCCCTTCCCCTCCGCTCTCCATCCTGAAAGATCCCCCGCAGCAGCTGGGAGGAGTGGAGGGAAGCCAGCAGCACTGCGGGGAAGGTAGGGGCAATACAGGGGGAAGCCTGGGCAGTACAGGGAATCTACACTGCAA
Source organism: Aquarana catesbeiana (assembly GCF_042186555.1). Classification (NCBI taxonomy): domain Eukaryota; kingdom Metazoa; phylum Chordata; class Amphibia; order Anura; family Ranidae; genus Aquarana; species Aquarana catesbeiana. The sequence goes on along the minus strand of NC_133324.1, from coordinate 315,413,041 downwards.
TACACGTAGTCAGGGCTTTTTTTCAGCGGGAACGTGGGGGAACGCAGTTCCGGCACCTCCTGTACTGAATTAATGTAATGGCAAGGGGTGCTGGGGTGTGTTGGAGGGTCTATTGTTGCTGGAGGGGATCTATTTTTGCAGGGTGGTCCATTGTTGCTGGAGAGGTCTATTGTTGCTGGTGTGGGTCTTATGTTGTAGGGGGTCAATTGTTGCTGGGAGGAATCTACTGTTGAGGGAGGGGTCTAATATTTCTGGCTGCTGGAGGGTCTATTGATGCTGGCTGTTGGGAGTCCATTGTTGCTGGGGTGGATCTATTGTTGCTGGGGTGTTCTTTGTTGCTAGATCTATTTTACTGCCTTTCTTTGTTATCATTACCAAATTCCATACAAAATACTTAGCACCACAAAAGGATACTTGGTTTTTTATTCTCTATAAGGGATGGTACTGGGAGACGGGTAAGGGGTGGAACCATGGAAAAGCGCTCGGAGGTGGTTAGGGAGCGGAGTTGAGGGGTGACTCAGAAGGGAGGAGTTCCTGCACCTATTCTCTGAGAAAAAAAGCCCTGCACATAGTGATTAGGGTGTGCCCAGGCACACCTGGCATACCCCCTGCGCATGCCTATGAACACAGCACAATGCAAAACAGGTCAAATGCAGCCTGAGAACTGCCATGTGTACTGTTCAAATAGAGTCAATGGAATTTTGCTGACCTGCGTTTGATATCTGTTTCCAATGCACAACACAGGAATACAGGAAATCGATGGATGTTTCACTTTATTAGAAGCTAGATTTAACAATCTGATGGGTCTCTGGGTATATACAATATTATCACTGTGTTTGCACTGGGGGGGGGGGGGGAGGAGTATCTCTGTAAAACTACAGGTGGAGTGATAAAATATTTTAATCACCATTGGTTTATTAAAGTGACATGGGAGAAATACAGGGGCTGCCATTCCTTATGAAAATGCTAGGCGCCTGGCTGTGCCTGATTTCAGCACTAAGGAGTCACAGACCCAGAACAAGTATACAATAAATTAGTGTCAGAAAATCAGAATCTCTTATCTCTGTACTTGTTTATAGGCTGGTGATTCAGATAGCTCTAAAGTCAAACTTTCAATCTACTCACTCCTTCTGTTAAAAACCTTGTTACACCCTAGAACAAGAAAAAAAGTGTCATGGCATCAGCACAAGTTTGAATGCTTTGCCCCATTACCCACAGTGAGGATGGACAGATGTTGTATCTTGTGTTGCATATTAAGATGGATATTTTGTTGTATACATCAGGAGGATAAGCATTCTCATTGCTGCTTCCAATGATGCAGAGTGTATCTCTGGGGGGAGGCTGAGTGTGTCTGACAGAGTGCAATAAAAGCAATGCACTGCTCAAGAGTGCCGAATTGGGATCAGTAAAGTAACTGACTGCAAATTATTTTTCAAATTTATAGACTCAGGGCCCGGCAGGTGTCTTGCTTATTATTAAAAATAAAATCTCACCTATTCATTCATAGTTATGTTTGAGTTATATATTTGTAAATCAACATTGCTGTAAAGGTGGATGCATATTTTTTATTATTTGCAAGATAATGTTTATTTAAAAAAAACAAAAACAAATACAACTAAGAATACTGAATAAGTAGGCCCTGCAGATATTTAAAGTGTTAGTTCACCTTCACAAAAAAAATAAAAAGGTGAACTAAGAGTCCGGAGCGGACCCCCTGCCGAGCGGTGAAAGCCACCCCACCCACCCCAAAAAAAGAAAACTAAAACAGTAATGATCAGGCACATTATTATTGAGTATACATGAACACAAGAGTTTCGGCACCCCTGAGAATTTGTTATGTATGGAGTATTGTTTTGCCGGCGAGCTGCATATTTATTGTGGCACAGCTTCTACCGACATCTAACTTTCTGTTTGGGCACATTTAAGGGTCCTCTCCCATGGCATGGCTGTCACTGCCGGTGCCTCTGTGTGTTGGGCTGTGGTCAGCCATGCCACTGGATGGGTCCCTGCCTACTATGTGAAGGTTAGCATGATTCCTTCTATTTATTGTTCATATTATTTATTCTTTGTGGGGTTTTTTTTCTTTTCTTTGAGGGACTGCCCCCCTTTGTTCTTTTTCTTCTTGTTTTTTGCAGATGTATTCATTTGCATTATATTATTTCAGTGCCTCCAGGATATCTGTGGGTACTGGTGGGCCTCCCTCTTCTCCCCCTTGGCCGGTATGGGAAAGCGCAGAGTGGTGTGCTTTTAATTCATACTTGCAGGCTATTTTCCTACATACTGTTTGTATCATCTACCTACCATTTTTGTAAGTAGTATTGCAACTACAACTACAATGTGGCACTGACTTATATAACCTTATATAGCCTTCACTATATTTTTTATTTTCCATATGAAGGTCCTTCGGGTTGCCCCTGAGGAAGAGCAATTCTCAAAATGTATTGGGCACTTGGGCAATATATTTGTTATGTATGAGAGTAACATGCTGGTATATGTGTCACACCCAGTTATAAAATATTGTTGTGCAAGCTATATACTTTATGTAACATTATATGACCTGTGAACATTTTCTACATTGTATGGTTTTATTCTTACAATAAAAAAACTTTGTTATTTTAATCTATTGCCTGTTTGATATATGGTGCCTGTAATTTCCTTGTACTCAAAATCATTGGGATACTGGCACCATGGATAGTGCCAAGTCACACTATTGTAAGTTTTATAAAAAAAAAACAAAAACAAAAAAACATTTTTGTTGCAATGTTCACTTTCAGTCTAAAACTGTCCCCCACAATACTTTTTCTGATTGCTGGCATCATTTAACCCACTTTTCTTGAGCCCAGACTGTTCTTGGCCAACCACAGCCTGTGACTTAAAAGGGAAAGGAGAAGTAGCACAAGTGCTGTTTCCTCTTCTCATACTTGAACCCTGCTGAACTGCTGAACACAGACAGCAAAAGCCTGATACCAGGTCAAATGCAGGTACATACACTGTTTGCATTAAAAAAACTTTAATTATGTATTAATAGTTATAAGGCTGCATTATCTTGTGCCGATTATGTCTGCCTATAGTTCAGCTTTAATCATTTTTAATAAATGCATAACTGCATACATTGCTGTTTTCAATTTCTGTCTCAAGTTCATATTTAAAGCTCAATGCCAGCCAGAGGCAGAAAGGGTTAGATATTCTCTTGGAATTTTATAGCAGTCTATGTACCCATTGTGAAGATTTTCTCCCACCGTATGTCCTTGTAACAGGGATTGAGGAGGACAAAGTGATGAGACATCTCTGAAATGTGAATGGAGACATAAACCCAAACATATACTATATCTTGGTACAGTGGAGAAAGGTTTAGTAATTTTGTCAGATTTTTATTGCTGTGTGACCCCCATCCCCTCACTTCTTGTCCTGATCTCCTAGAGGACAACAATGCCCTGTGCACACGATAGGATTTTCCGACAGAAAATGTTCGATGGGAGCTTGTTGTCGGAAATTCCGACCGTGTGTAGGCTCCATCGGACATTTTCCATCCGAATTTCCGTCACACAAAATTTGAGATCTGGTTCTCAAATTTTCCGACAACAAAATCCGTTGTCGGAAATTCCGATCGTGTGTACACAATTCCAACGCATAAAGTTCCACGCATGCTCGGAATCAAGCAGAAGAGCCGCACTGGCTATTGAACTTCATTTTTATCGGCTCGTCGTATGTGTTTTACGTCACCGCGTTCTTGACGTTCGGAATTTCCAAAAAGATTTGTGTGACCGTGTGTATGCAAGACAAGTTTGAGCCAACAATCCATCAGAAAAAATCCATGGATTTTGTTGTCAGAATGTCCGATCAATGTCCAACTGTGAGTACAGGGCATTATACTTGGATTTTTGATACCAGTGTTTTTGCAACACTTTTAGTGATATCACATATTTTACATTTATTATTTCACACTTAGCTGTTTGCTTGGAGTTGGGCGTTACATTTAAAACCTCTTTTGCCGCATACATTCGGTGGGAATTTCCGACAACAAATGTTCGATGTGAGCTTGTGTAGGCTCCATAAGGCACATTGAAGGGAAATCTCCTGAATGGAGTGGCATAATAATAAGTGTTAACCAATAATAAGGTGAGGGCCTGATTGCAGATTTTATAGTGGAGAATGTGTTCATATTGGCATAAATATTCTTCAATTAAATTGTGAAAGTGTATGTAGTTGATATATTAGATTGCCAGGTGTCCGAGGATCAAAGGCACCATATTCTACCAAATATAATTCGAAGATGCATGTAGAAAACAAAGGGATTTTTAAGCTGCCACAATTAACATAACCAATTAAAAAAATATCAAATTCTATTGTAATATATAAATGTTAAAAGCAACATATTTTTAAAAAATAGGTTATGTTACTTGTGGCACCTTAAAGCGGAGCTCTACCCAAAAGGGGAAGTTCCACTTGTTTGCTTCCCCCGCTGCCATATTTGGCACCTTTCAGGGGGGAGTGGGTACCTGTTTTTGACAGGTACCCATCCCCACTTCTAGGAGACCTTGTCGCAGTGAGATTACCTGGAAGCTTAGCCCCCCTCCTCCTTCCACAGCTGCTAGGCCATTCAGAAAGCGCAGTGTGCTTTTTACATGCGCAGTAAGGAGCAGGCTGTGAAGTCGCAAGGCTTCACTGCCAGTTTCCCTTACGAGGAATGGGGGTGGCAGCACCGAAGAGCCAATTGAAAATTCGATCCCTGGACAGGTAAGTGTCCTAATATTAAAAGTCGGCAGCTACAGTATTTGTAGCTGCTGACTTTTAATTTTTGGAGAGGAGGCTGGAGCTCCACTTTATAAATTCCTTTGTTTTCTACATATGTCTTTTGATTGTATGTAGGTGATATTAATGCCAACATCTGAAGATTTAAATATGCGGTATTTAAACTTCACCCCATTGTCTTAATCTCAGCACCAAGGGTTCACATATTGGAAGCCATGCCCATGAAGCAAAGCCCTACCCCCTGGTCTGTATTAATAAAACACTGGCGATATGTGACCCAATAAAGAAAAAAGATTTAGTTGATTTTAGTATGGAATGGGTGAAACTCATGGCTAGTATGCTGAAATCATTGCCTTCATTAGCTAGTAGTGATCAATAGCACAAAAGGAAACTTTCAAACACATTACAAAATATGTTTACAGCTGATATCTTATTATTTCCTTCTCTGTTGGGCAAAAGGAAAAAAGCTTTTACCACATGTACCACATCCATGTGTAGGACAAATTCAAATCATTCAAGGACAGCTAGAAGTTTCACTTCCTATCATTCTTGTTGAGAAATTTACTCATGTATGTCCAGAGTAATTATCTAGCTAGAATTTTCAGCTTTAGCTCACAGTAACTTCTTGATACTCTAGGGAATAAGACACAAAGTTTTCTAGCAATAAGACAGCTGGTTAAAGTGAATGTGATCATTAGTCCACATACAGTATCTCACAAAAGTGAGTACACCCCTCACATTTTTGTAAATATTGTATTATATCTTTTCATGTGACACTGAAGAAATGACACTTTGCTACAATGTAAAGTAGTGAGTGTACAGCTTGTATAACAGTGTAAATTTGCTGTCCCCTCAAAATAACTCAACACACAGCCATTAATGTCTAAACCGCTGGCAACAAAAGTGAGTACACCCCTAAGTGAAAATGTCCAAATTGGGCCCAAAGTGTCAATATTTTGTGTGGCCACCATTAATTTTCCAGCACTGCCTTAGCCCACTTGGGCATGGAGTTCACCAGAGCTGCACAGGTTGCCACTGGAGTCCTCTTCCACTCCTCCATGATGACATCATGGAGCTGGTGGATGTTAGAGACCTTGCGCTCCTCCGCCTTTCGTCTGAGGATGCCCCACAGATGCTCAATAGGGTTTAGGTCTGGAGACATGCTTGGCCAGTCCATCACCATTACCCTCAGCTTCTTTAGCAAGGCAGTGGTCGTCTTGGAGGTGTGTTTGGGGTTGTTATCATGTTGGAATACTGCACTGCGGCCCAGTCTCCGAAAGGAGGGGATCATGCTCTGCTTCAGTATGTCACAGTACATGTTGGTATTCATAGTTCTCTCTATAAACTGTAGCTCCCCAGTTCCGGCAGCACTCATGCAGCCCCTGACCATGACACTCTCACCACTATACTTGACTGTAGGCAAGACACACTTGTCCACTTGTCTTTGTACTTCTCACCTGGTTGCCACCACACACGCTTGACACCATCTGAACCAAATACGTTTATCTTGGTCACATCAGACCACAGGACATGGTTCCAGTAATCCATGTCCTTAGTCTGCTTTGTCTTCAGAAAACTGTTTGCAGGCTTTATTGTGCATCATCTTTAGAAGAGGCTTCTTTCTGGGATGACAGCCATGCAGACCAATTTGATGCAGCGTGTGGCATATGGTCTGAGCCCTGACAGGCTGACCCCCACCCCTTCAACCTCTGCAGCAATGGTGGCAGCACTAATACATCTATTTCCCAAAGACAACCTCTGGATATGACGCTGCACTCAACTTCTTTGGTCGACTATAGCGAGGCCTGAGTGGAAGTTGTCTTATTAAACCGCTGTATGGTCTTGGCCACTGTGCTTCAGGGTCTTGGCAATCTTCTTATAGCCTAGGCCATCTTTATGTAGAGCAACAATTCTTTTTTTCAGATTCTCAGAGAGTTCTTTGCCATGCGATGCCATGTTGAACTTCCAGTGACCAATATGAGAGAGTGAGAGCGATAACACCAAATTTAACACACCTGCTCTCCATTCACACCTGAGACCTTGTAACACTAACAAGTCACATGACAACGGGGAGGGAAAATGGCTAATGGGGCCCAATTTGGACATTTTCACTTAGGGGTGTACTCACTTTTGTTGCCAGTGGTTTAGACATTAATGGGTGTGTGTTGAGTTATTTTGAGGGGACAGCAAATTTACACTGTTATACAAGCTGTACACTCACTACTTTACATGGTAGCAAAGTGTCATTTCTTCAGTGTTGTCACATGAAAAGATAGAAAAAAATATTTACAAAAATTTGAGGGGTGTACTTGTGAGGTACTGTATCTAATAAATGTATTTTTACAAAATAGGTACCTAGTTTTGTGTATGTTACATTAGCCTATGTTGCAAATTGCACTGCAATATTTTTTTTTTACAAGTAGCACTAAAATTCTGAACTCCACAAGTGTAATTAGTAGTTAGTATTTAAAAAACTAAAATATCTTTCAGTGAAACTGAAGACTTCCTCCTTTTGAGGTCCCCGTGACTCCAATGACTCAAGACAAACAACTGCTCAGAGCTCTGTTTGCAAGGAAATGCTCTTTCTTTGCTTTGTTTATACCTGTGGATGTACAGAGCTGCCATTCAGCCACAGCAAAAGGCTCGGACATTTGTATTTATTGTCAAGCCTGCACTTACCTGCTAAAATATGAATAAAAATAAAAAATGAATAAAATAAAAAAAAAAGAAACAAAATGATCAGTAGATCCACAGACATAAGCAGCAGAAGCTATATATAAATCTTGACCATCCCATCTATTCTTCCAGGCTTCCTTATTTGGGCTTTGATGTGAGGGATTGCCTAAGTGACCAGTAAGGGGGCATATGTGAGGGAGGAGACAGGACCAAGCTTGACTTCACAAGGAGAGTCAAGATTTACATCTTGCTTCAGCCATCTATACTAGTTGTCTATGTCTACTGAATCTACTACTGTTACGACATACAGTTTTTATTACGGTAACCTCTGCTTTGGGGTTGAAATAAAGTTATACTAAAGCTTCGTTTTTTTTAAAAATTAAAATAACAAACATGGTATACTTACCTGCTCTGTGTAATAGTTTTGCACAGAGCAGGCCCAATCCTCTTCTTCTGGGGTCCCCCGCCGGTGCTCCAGGCTCCTCCTCTTCAGCAAGTGCCCGCATGGAAAGCCACTCTCCATTGGGACATCTATGCAGGCTTGCTCCTGAGCCGCCCTGTCTTCGTCTATTGACACAGGGCAGGTGGCTCAGCCCCGGCCCCCGCTCGCTTGGCACAGGCAGCATTTGATTGAGAGCAGCGGGAGCCAATGGCTCCCACTGTTCTCAATCTGCCCAGGGAGGAGGGAGACAGTGGTGAGAGATGCTGCTTTCGTGCACATTGCTCAATCGGATCAGGCTCAGGTAAGAATAAGGGGGTTGCTGAGGGGGATACTGCAGCACATAAGGTTTTTCACCTTAATGCATAGAACACATTAAGGTGAAAAACCTTAAAGTGTTACTAAACCCACAACAGTAAAATCAGTCTGTATATGCAGCATAGCATGCTTGTTATGCCCACTGTAGAACTTAAGGGGTTAATCCTCTGCATTGTGTAAAAAGGCTGTTTAGCCTTTATACGCCGATCCTCCCCCTCCTGCACTGTCTATCTGGGCAAGGCCAGCTAACACAGGCAGGGTAGCCGGCCTGCACATGCTCAGTTGTCTTTTATGCTGGAGAGAACATTTACTTGATCTTAGAGCTAGCCAGGTCACATGACATTGATGTCACACATGTGGGCGTGTATACAGGCTGAAGTGGAAATCTCCTCCTACCTGAACTCTCAGCACTGGAGAAACTGTGCTGTTTATCATGTAACCATTGTATACAGATCATCCAAAAAGGTATATAGTGGTAGTATTTTAATGTAAAAAGAAGACTTATAAGCTGTGGGCACTGTGAGGGGGCAGATGAACAATTTTCATATTACTGGGTTTAGTAACACTTTAAGGCTTTACAACCTCTTTAACTTTACCTTCAAAAATGTAACAGGTGCCGGCAGGGGCCAGCACAGAGGCGGGTGGAGACAAAGAGGTGCAGGCACTAGGAAAGGGTAGATGGGTGACAGTCAGGAAGAGTAGAGGGGGAAGTGCCAGAGAGGCCGATCCAGGGCTGGAGCATCCCAATAAGTACGCTCCATTGAGTGACATTGGTGAAACCAGTCAGGGACCAGCACTGCTGGAGCTGAGGGACTCTCCTAGCTGCTGGTGGAAGAACTCCTCCAGTGAGAGTGGGGGGGAAGTGAAGGGAAAGGAAAGACAGATTCTGGTGGTAGGGGACTCAATTCTTAGAAGGACAGAGAGGCCAATCTGTAACAAAGACCGGAAGCGCCAAACTGTATGACAACTGTATGTTGTCTACCGGGTGCTCGGGTTTGGCACATCACGGATCTGGTGGACAGATTACTGGGTGGGGCTGGGGAAGACCCAGCTGTCATGGTGCACCTTGGCACCAATGACAAAGTCAGAGGCAGACAGAGTGTCCTAAAGAATGATTTTAGTGACTTGGGAGCTAAATTGATGAAAAGGACCTCCAAGGTAGTATTCTCAGGAATACTACCGTTACATTGAGCCACACCAGAAAGGCAGAGGGAGATTAGGGAAGTAAACAAGTGGCTAAAGAGCTGGTGTAGTAAGGAGGGGTTTGGGATCCTGGAGGACTGGGCTGACTTCTCAGTCGATAACCAGTACTATAGAAGGGATGGACTGCACCTAAATGAGGAGGGTGCAGATCAGCTGGGAATGAAGATGGCTAAAAAGTTAGAGGGATTTTTAAACTAGGCGATGGGGGGGGCCCGAGGTAGAGATAGTCAGAGCGAAACATATTCCAGAGGGTAGTATTGGGGGCATTAGTGGTAGGTTGACCAAAGCAAATAAACCCAAGGTAAGTATAGTAGCAAGTCCTAGTTGCAATCTCGGAACACCCAATAAGAGGATAATATGCGACCGGTCCAAATTACGTGGCATGTTCACCAATGCCAGGAGCCTGGTGGACAAGATTGGTGAACTAGAGATACTGTTGTACAAGGAGGATTTGGATTTTGAGGGAATTTCAGAGACCTGGTTCAACAGCTCTCATGATTGGCTGGCAAACATCCAAGGGTATACCCTTTATTGCAAGGATAGAGAGGGTAAAAAAGGGAGAGGGGTATGCCTATATATCAAGAATAATGTACAAGTGAATGTGAGAGATGACATCACCGTTCTCCCCCATTCATAATGGGGGATTTTAATTATCCAGACATTGACTGGGCAGAGGGAACCATGCATTCATCTAAGGCTCACCAGTTCCTAAATGTCTTGCAGGACAATTTTATGGGTCAGATGGTAGACGCACCAACTAGAAAAAAAAAGCGTTACTGGATCTACTGATTACCAACAATACAGACCTGATCACGGATGTGTAAATATGGGGCAATTTAGGTAACAGCGATCACAGGTCAATTGGCTTCAGTATAAATCACACAAATAGGAAACATAAAGGGAATACAAAGACACTGAATTTCAAAAGAGCCAACTTCCCTAAACTACAAATCTTGCTAGAAGGCATAAATTGGGTTAAAATCTTAGGAACAAAGAACACGGAGGAGAGATGGGTTTGCTTTAAGAGCATATTAAATAAGGACATTAGCCAATGCATCCCATCGGGTAATAAATTTAAAAGAGCAAACAAAAGTCCTGGATGGCTTAACTTCAATGTAAAAATGCATATAAAAGCAAATGAGATGGCCTTCAAAAAATACGAGGTTGAGGGATCATCATCAGCATTCAGACTTTATAAAGAATGCAACAAGAAATGTAAGGGTGCAATAAGGACGGCTAAGATAGAACATGAAAGACACATAGCGGAGGAGAGAAAAAAAAATCTCAAGAAATTCTGTAAGTGTAAACAGTAAAAAAGGGAGGACAGACCAAATTGGCCCCATAAAGAATGAGGAATGAAAAAAAAAAAAACAGGGTGCAAATGTAGCGCTAACGAGTATCAAAAATATCAGAATATATGTGAAAAAATAAAAAATATAAAAAACCATCTGCAAACAGGAGTGATGAACCAAAAAGGTGGACCCCTAATGCTATTAATGTGAGAGAGATAATGTCCAACTGTGTAAACAAAAATGTCCAACATCAGATGATATAAATTTGGTGAAGTGGAAACACAACTCCGTCCGTTGAAGAGACATCAAGATGGAAGGTCATCAATATCTCAATGAAATGTAGATGCTCTTACCGGAAAGGATGGACTGTAATGTCTGCGACCTAGAGTCATACAGGCAGTGTTCTGCACTCGACAGATGTATGGAAATCCAGATGGTTAAAACCTCCGGGATGGCGTCCAGGGGAACCGAGGGTAGGTTCCAAATCGACCTCCAATCCAAGGACCGTCAGCACTGGATCTTAGTGGCAGGTTCAAAGAACAGCACATCCCCTCACATCTGGGTCCTCCTCTGCTGCCACTTCCAGCGATGTCTCCTCACTACTAGTAACCATCTGGATTTCCATACATCTGTCGAGTGCGGCACACTGCCTGTATGACTCTAGGTCGCTGAAAGAATATATAATACCTCTAGCGGGATTTTTAAGGCAATGAATACAAAAAATATTTATAAAATTAATTTATTTAATATTATTCAACATTAAAAATATATACATTTTTTTAAGTTTTTTCACAAATAATCATGTGGATCAGTAGACATAGAATAAAGAATAAAATAATTTCCAAAGCATGTAGCAATTCTACAAGTACATCCAATACAGAAATGAATATGGAGAATTACATATGAAAAATAACTTGAGGAGGAATGTGATGTATCACACTACCCAGTGTAGTCACCCTAGATGGCCACCCTGGTAAAGGTAGTGGAATTCCAACGCGTTTCAACGTTTAAATCTTAAAGATACAAGTCTTCTTCAGGGAAAATACATCACAGTCTAAAAAATCAGAAAACAAAACTATTATGAACTGTACATGTAAATACCATACATATCCCCTGCAAAGGTTGTATTCTCATGTGACTTACGCTGTCCCAAGACAAATCGGTAGGGGGCTATATGCCAGAGACCGGGAACATCCCACATCAGAAAAGCCTGGACTGTCCTAACACTCTACAAGGCGGCTGGATATAATAAACGATCCAAAAGTTCGGCGTCCTTAGCCTCAAAGAAAAAGTTTTGATGGCTATCTGTGATGGGGCAAAATAATAGAAATGAGTGATAAGTGTGGACAAGCCCCACAATGAGTCTCATGTGGGAAGAGGTACCCCCTTAGTCCTAAGTATGGGAGTGGGGAATCTCAAGTATGCAGGGTAAAACGTACTTACTTTAGAATGAATAGCTGGTCACTGAGTGAGGAACCGGGGGGAGTTTCCGTGGTGCCCGAGGTTTGAGGTCTGCCCCATGTACCTGGATGAATGTCCAGGGAAGAATGGCGCCATTTGCCGTCTTTGGCGTCCTATTTGTGGTGTGAGCCGGTTGGTGGGCGGAGACCTGACGCCGCGATGGCCAATGGCGCGGCTTGTGTGGGTCGTTGCTGTCAGGAGCACTCAGCGTAAGGACGCCAAATGCTACCTAGGCAACCCGCTCCACTAAGTGGGTCTGCGCATGCGCGACGTAACGGCGCGCCTTACGCAAGGCTGGGAAGGTCAGGGATGGTGCTGTGAGCACCAGCGGCCATCTTAAAGACGGGCTGTGCCCACACTGGAACAAAGTACCGCTGCAGCTAGAGGCTCGGGAGTAGAGCTGCATCAAAAGTGGATGCAGCCAATCCAAAAGATCCCCTAATGGTTCCCCAGTGGCATGTCCCCCCAAGGTCAAATGGACCGGGTGGGAGAGAGCCGGTGGGGGGGAAAGGGGAAGAGGGAAAGTATATGAGGGTAAGAGTAATAATAAAGATACTGAAAAAATGGATCCCTCAAAGGCTTAGAGATAGATACCACAAAGGTTCCCCCCCAGAAAACTTGTTCTGGCAAGGAAAGGGAGGACTGATAACCACCGACACAGGGATTCCCGCCTGGCAAATATGCATGGCAGGACAAAAAGGCCCCACAGCTACCTAAAGCGGTGGGGCCCCCCCTGTGTCGGGTAGGTATAGGACTGCTCAGGTGTATCTGAGAGGTAGGTGATGGGTCCTAGGTCTCCACACATCCAGCCCCCCCGGGGGCAGCGCCCATAGGAGCGACTCATCACAGGAGATAAACAAAAAATCATTGCAGTGATAGTGGGTGGAAATCATGGTAGAACAGTAAGGTCAAATACATAAACATAATAGAAATTATATAAACAATACATTACACTAGGTCGCTGACATTAGAGTCCATCCTTTCCGATAAGAGCATCTACATTTCATTGAGATATTGATGACCTTCCACCTTGATGTCTCTTCAACGGACGGAGTTGTGTTTCCACTTCACCGAATTTATATCATCTGATGTTGGACGTTTTTGTTTACACAGTTGGACTTTATCTCTCTCACATTAATAGCATTAGGGGTCCACCTTTTTGGTTCATCACTCCTGTTTGCAGATGGTTTTTTATATTTTTTATTTTTTCACATATATTCTGATATTTTTGATAGCGCTACATTTGCACCCTTTTTTGTTTTCTATATGTTTGTCACATTTGTAGCCGCTTTTTCCTTCCTTTTTTGGGGTTAGCACAGTAGCCATTTCCACTTGCACATCAAGAATGAGGAATGACATCTGGTTACTAAGGATGGGGAGATGGCGAAGGTATTGAATTTATTCTTCTCCTCAGTCTTCACGAGGGAATCGGGGGGCTTCAGTAATCAAAACTGCAGTGTTTATCCTCGTGATATATCACAGGAAGCATCTCCATGGTTAGACTTGGGAAACTTAACATTAATAAATAACCGGGACCAGATGGCTTGCATCCAAGGGTACTTAGGGAACTCAGTCAAGTAATTGCCAGACCATTGTTCCTAATTTTTACTGATAGTCTACTGACTGGAATGGTACCAGCTGATTGGAGAAAAGCCAATGCAGCACCAATATTTAAAAAGGGCCCAAAATACATCCCTGGGAATTACAGACCAGTTAGCCTAACATCAATAGTATGTAAGCTCTTGGAGGGGAAGATAAGGGACTATATGCACGATTTTAGTAATGAAAACAGTATCATTAGCAGTAATCAGCATGGAATCATGAAGAATCTTTCTTGCCAAACCAATCTATTAACCTTCTATGAGGAGGTGAGTTGCCATCTAGATAAAGGAAGGCCCATAGATGTGGTGTATCTGGATTTTGCAAAAGCATTTGACACAGTTCCCCATAAATGTTTACTGTACAAAATAAGGACTGTTGGCATGGACCATAGGGTGAGTACATGGATTGAAAACTGGCTACAAGGGCAAGTTCAGAGGGTGGTGATAAATGGGGAGTACTCGGAATGATCAGGGGTGGGTAGTGGGGTCCCCTAGGGCTCTGTGCTGGGACCAATCCTGTTTAAATTGTTCATAAATGACCTGGAGGATGGGGTAAACAGTTCAATCTCTGTATTTGTGGATAACACTAAGCTAAGCAGGGCAATAACTTCTCCGCAGTATGTGGAAACCTTGCAAAAAGATCTGAACAAATTAATGGGGTGGGCAACTACATGGCAAATGAGGTTCAATGTAGAAAAATGTAAAATAATGCATTTGGGTGGCAAAAATATGAATGCAATCTATACACTGGAGGGAGAACCTCTAGGGGAATCTAGGATGGAAAAGGACCTGGGGGTCCTAGTAGATGATAGGCTCAGCAATGGCATGCAATGCCAAGCTGCTGCTAACAAAACAAACAGAATATTGGCATGCATTAAAAAGGGGATTAATTCCAGAGATAAAACGATAATTCTCCCACTCTACAAGACTCTGGTCTGGCCACACCTAGAGTATGCTGTCCAGTTCTGGGCACCAGTCCTCAGGAAGGATGTACTGGAAATGGAGCAAGTACAAACAAGGGCATCAAAGCTAATAAAGGGTCTAGAGGATATTAGTTATGAGGAAAGGCTGCGAGCACTGAACTTATTCTCTCTGGAGAAGAGACGCTTGAGAGGGGATATGGTTTCAATATACAAATACTGTACTGGTGACCCCACAATAGGGATAAAACTTTTTTGCGGAAGGGAGTTTAATAAGACTCGTGGCCATTCATTAAAATTAGAAGAAAAGAGGTTTAACCTTAAACTACGTAGAGGGTTCTTTACTGTAAGAGCGGCAAGGATGTGGAATTCCCTTCCACAGGCGGTGGTATCAGTGGGGAACATCGATAGTTTCAAGAAACTATTAGATAAGCACCTGAAAGACCGCAACATACAGGGATATACAATGTAATACTGACATATAATCACACACATAGGTTGGGCTTGATGGACTTGTGTGCTTTTTCAACCTCATCTACTATGTAACTATGTAACTTTATTCAGTTTGTGTAGACACAAAGATATCATCCTTCTTTTTCATTCTGCTCATTTTTTTTATTGGATGAGGTCAGCCAATAAAAAAAAAATTTTTTTTTAATTAAAGTTTAATTAATGGGGAAAGGCAGGATGAAAAATTTGAAAGGCTGATTTTAATAATTTTAAATAAATTTGACATGAGAGTGTGTGCAAAATAAAGCTTACAACAGCCCTAATGCACTGGTGCTTTTATATACGATAGCAAGAGGAATGACATTAAGTCAATTTGAAGAAGATTGTTTAAAAATATAGTACAGTTTTCCACGATGCACTAAAATGCCTTTTTGTAAGTTGTAATATGCTAGAAAAAATCCTATGCAGCCATTTTAAAGCCATTTTCAGCTTTAAGTGGTTGTCTGGCATTCCCTTCAAGCGAAGAGGCATTGGTTTTTGTGTTAATTCTCAACTGACTTCTAATCAAAAATGTAAAGCTGCAGGATGAGCACCCAAAAATCTGGCAAAGTACGCTCATCCTCCCTGCAGGCAAGCACAAAATATCATTTAGATTGCCGGTTTATTGATTGATAGCAGCTCTGCCTTTTTCTGCTGCTGGCCCCTCCAAGCCATCCTTTGGTGAAGGTCACCTACTGAGGCCAACAGAATAGAACACCTACAGATAAGCTGTGGAAAGCCAACAATAGAATAGTGACTTCTTTCCACCGATTAAATGCAGAGGATTAAACATTAACCTTGACACAGCTGTATGCATCGAGAGGCAATATCCTTTAATTCATTGCATTAGTCTGTTTTACAAATCTGAGAAAATATGTAATTATATTTAATTTGGTTAAAAGAACAATTGCACAAAAGGCACTCTTGTAAAATCGGTCTGTTCCCAATGTTATGTATGAGGTAACACTTCAGATAGCACAGTTGTAGGCAGACTTGGCATGTCACTCATTGTTACTAAATTGATGAGGACATTGTGAAATACTTAGCAAAAGCTAATGTCACATTGAGAACAAAATTGCCAAGTCAGGACATTAAGTTTGGTATATGGCTGGAAAAAAATTACCCATTGAAAGAAGGACAGAGCAATTATGAAAACTGCGGATGATCAGACCCGCTCTTTTTCTAAAACTAGGGTTTTAGATTTTGTTTTTAATTTGGAGCCTGGCCAAATATGGCTCGATAGGAGATATGAATGTGCATATGTTAGAGGATGGTGAACACGCCGCTGAAATTAATAAAATGACAAGCGGAGAAGCTTGAGTAAAAATTGTTGTGGATGCACACATAATGGTTTGTGACAAATGCGTGGTAAATTTTTATATTTTTTATTTTTTATTTTATGTTTACATTTTACATGCATGCACATGGTTTATTGAGTGGCTTATAATTTCTGCAGCATGCCATTATATGAGTAATGTTCTTTACTGTAACTTGTTTTTAGTTACTCTAGGCTTGTTAGTTACTCTAGGCGTGATTTATTTCACTTTAAAGGGAAACTATAATGGTTTTTAGTCCACTGTAAGTTAATAGTTTAAAATAATGTTTATACCATTGTTTTTACTATTGAGATAAAATTTTAGTTTTACAAACTCATATTTCAAAAAGTGCAATCTTGAAACGACATCACCAAAGCATTATGAGCTATCTAAAGAGAGAGTAGAGCAGAAGTTGTTCCCCTTCACACTCTCTGACTCTAATTGCATCTCTGTGAGGAGCACTCTATAGAGAACAGGAGAAAAGAGGATGAGGCTGTGAATCATTTACACATGTTAGGAAATTTCAGCTTGAGCTACAATACATTGTAAACAATGGATTTTTTCAATAGTGAAAATAAGGAGAGCCTAGAAAGCATCTAAAAAAAGCCCAAAGCTCCACTTGCTGGTAGGATATGAAAATGCAGAATAATCATATGTAATATTTCAGATATACATGGCTAAAAAAGAAAACATGACCAATCAATATTTTATAAAACAATCATCATACATGCCCCTTTAGTGTTTCAAGAAAATCTGTCATTATAGATATATGGAAGTCCTGAGGAACTTAGCGCTGATCACGCACATGACTCTAGCCTGCAGATAGTGGCAATGGATGAAAAGCAACCTGGAGACAATCTGAACCACTAGATGTCCGACATAGGGACCGGGACGGATGAGCTGAAGCAGACTGGCTGACCAAGCATCACTGAGTGTGAAATTGTGGGGCAGCGGCTGTGGTGAGACTATCCATGTACAGTGTTGTACCTTGCAGCCAGGTTCATTTTGCACCAACCCTCCCAGTGATTGAGAAGCAGCCTTCATACACTGCTCATAGAGTCCGAGTTCAGTCTCCGGCTGCAATTCTATCGGTTACCCCTGCAAGAACAGCCATTGCAGGATGTGTATCACGAGACCTATCCCCAATACGACAGGGAGGAGGATGTATATAATAGGTCCCCATATAATTACAACCAAAGAAGTTTAAGTTTCGACCAAACATCGGGTTTTCAGAGACCCACAGAAAGCCATTCAGGCTACCAAGAAGGAAAAGAGGGACCAGAGGGGGGTAGAAGGCTAGAAGCCAAAAGAAAAAGAGTTTGAGAGGCACTGGGATTTTCAATCTTAGTACCGTCCACTTGACTGAAGCCGAGAAATCAGTTCTAGACAAGGGACTTAAGTTTGTTCCCCCAAGACCTCTGAATAAATTTAGTACATTTATTGATGTACTAAAGTTTACTAGGAAATTAAGTATACAAAGACATTTTTTGAGCCAACCTCCCTTTCCCTCTACGGTGAATCATACTTTCAGGGACATTATATATGTACACTCCAGATTAACCAATCCTTCATTATTTAACCCCCCAGGGAATTTAGCCCCTTCTCTTCAAGTTTTTAAAAGCTTAGTCTTACAAGACTTAGATAAACTTTCCAATTGTAAAAAGAGGGTCCACGTGGACCCACAGATTAAAGCGGGACTTAAAGAACTTTGTGATAGGAAGGATCTTATTATAAGACCTGCAGATAAGGGAGGGGGGATTGTGGTCTTAAACAAGGAGGACTACATCAGAGAAATGTATAGGATTCGCCAAGATCGAGACACCTATACCCCCATTGATTTTAATCCAACCCTTCAGTATAAACAAGCCTTGGATGAACTAGTCAATGAAGGCTTTGCTTTGGGGATTCTCAATAAAAAGGAGAAGAGTTATCTTGTGCCCCTTGTTCTGCGGATCCCTGCAATATACTATCTCCCTAAAGTCCACAAGGACCCAGTCAATCCCCCTGGCAGACCCATTGTCAGCGGGATAAACTCGGTCACTTCGAGGATAGGGAGATATGTGGATTTTTACCTCCAACCATTGGTCCAATCCATTCCGTTCTACCTTAAGGACACTAAGGATGTTATTAAATGACTTGAAAATGTAAAACTTAATGAAGGAACCTTTTTGGTCACAGCCGATGTGGCTGCCCTATACACATGTATACCACATAACTTGGGGTTTAATGCGGTTGAAAAACATCTATCCATGAACAATACTTTGCCATTATTACAGCGTAATTTTATTATGCAACTTTTGCGGTTTGCCACGGCCCCCAACTACTTTTGGTTCCAGAACCAGTTTTATGTACAACAAAAGGGTGTGGCCATGGGGGCCAAATTTGCCCCCAGTTTGGCCAACCTTTTTATGGCCCAATGGGAGGAGGATGTCATCTATGCCTCCCAGAGACCAGAATTGGTTCTCTGGGTTAGGTATATTGACGACATCCTCCTCCTATGGCAGGGGAACTGCGAGTCTTTGGATTGTTTCATGGCTGTTCTCAATACAAATGACCGTGGGATCTCCCTTAGTTATGAGGCCAGTGTAAGTTCTATTCATTTTTTAGACTTGGAAATTATGATAGTCGATCAGCATTTGGAGTTTAAAATTTACGTTAAACCTACAGACCGAAACGGGTATATCCCGTCCGATAGTTGCCACCATGCCCAGTGGCTACGGTCTGTTCCACGTAGCCAGTTTTTACGACTGCGTCGTAATTGCTCCAATATTTCTGACTATTATGCCCAATCCTACATATTGAAAGATAGATTTGTGGCTAAAGGGTATAATGCAGGGGAATTGGATGCGGAAATTAATAGAGTTTCACAGATTGATAGGAACTCCACTTTGGTTGAACGTCCCACCACTACCTCTGACTCCAGAGCTAAATGGTCCTTTTTTACTACATATTCCACCCAGTTCAAAGAAATAAAGGCCATTTTCAGAAAACATTGGAGAGTACTTAGGAGTGACAGACTCCTAGGTCCTGTGTTACCTGAAAATGCTGGGGTTATTTTTAGAGGTGCCCGCTCTATACAAGGTCAAATTGCCCCTAACATTATAGACCCTCCTAAGAAAGTCTCCTTTTTCCAACAATGCCAAGGCTTTTATCCATGTCGTAGGTGTAATGTGTGCGCACATAATGCCATAGTGAGACGTAAAATTGACACTTTTAGTTCCACTACCACTTTGCGCATCTACCATATGAGAGAGTTTGCCACCTGTGCCACTCAATATGTGGTATATTTGCTTACTTGCCCATGCAAGAAGCAATATGTTGGTAGGACCATTAGAACGTTCACCATACGTATGAACGAACATATTGCTGGCATAAAAGGTGGCAAGGATAAGCACATGGTACCCCGACATTACCTATTACATCATAATAAGGACCCCACGGGAAGCACATTCCAAGTGATTGATAGGTTTGTTCCCCATTGGCGGGGTGAGTCTCGTTTACGGGGTGTCTCCAAGTTAGAGACGTATTGGATACATGAGCTCAGATCTTATTTTCCGTTTGGGCTCAATGTGGAGTGGGATCTGAATTCATTTATTAATCTTTCATAATCTTCATTGTTTAGTGTAATTGTTTTATCCCATTTTATATAATCTAAACCTCAAATGGTTTACATTTATGTCTCAGTTTTATTACATTATTATCCTTGTTTTTGTTTTTTGTTTTTCTTTTTTGTTTTTCTTTCCCTATTAATAACCAATATATAATTATTTTCATTCAGACCTTTCAACATACCCCATGGTTAGAACTAAACATCTGGCAGAGTGTGGTACAGTGTGTTAAGATTCTGGTTTTGTCCACCTTATTTTTTATTTATTTTTATTTATTTTTATATTTTTTGGGTATCCGGTACCAATCACGTGCCCTTTTTTCATTATAGGAAGGTCAGGTGACCACTTTGTTGTTTGTGTGGCTTTTCCGGCAGGACGCACATGTTGTATCCAACATGCTGATATGCTCCCCTTGTCTGACTGGCGTCGGCTGTCACATGGGAGATCAGCTGTGCGTCAGCACATCCAGCACGCTGATACGCTCCCCTCATCTGACCGACGTCAGCTGTCACGTGGGAGATCAGCTGTGCGTCAGGTGATCGCCGTGCGAGTACGCCCGCGCAGTTACGGGCTTCCTTGACACGGCTTAGCAACACTCTCCGCATGTGAGTGACGTCAGGCGCCACATGGGGGAGTAGTCACGTGTCACGTGATGGCCGTGCAAACACGTGTTATGTGTTTCGCAGGCTTTTGTGACACGGCGTGTATCATTGCTAAGCAACCTCCATGTGCGGCACGCATATTTCCGGGTGCCAGCATCACATGCTCGGTTTTGCCGGCTTCCCGGGCTTCCAGCACGAGACGCCCACTCGGGATTCTAGTAAAGTTTATGGATATAGGTGATATTGGATCTTTCTATTGGTAGATGTACCCACAAGCATTTAATTACATTCAATTATGTGTATATTGATTGGACTTTAGGAGAAGGCTGGTCACGCCCCATAATGGGACCCTCTCCTTGTCCAATAAGATTTACGTTTGTTCATGCTCTTACAGCTGATTGGTCTTGTATTTACTTAGTAATTTTATAGAATTTTATAAATTTGGACAGTGTCATGAGGGTCTTTTATGCCCCTGTTGAAGGTCTTTTGATCGAAACGCGTAGGGCGGTTTTTATACCCTGTACACTGCCTGTTTTACATTTGTGATCACTTTTATGTATTGCGGTTTTTTAGTAATAAATTACCCTGATTTGCACTATGTGGAGGCATCCCTCTTTTTTTCCATACATTTCCGGGATTTGAGAAACAGCTTCAACCTTGGAACCAGTTTTGGCTTCTTTCCCGTGTATCCAGAGGTGACATCCAGGCCTTGCAGAGGCTCCATCTGTCCTCGACCACTTCATACACCTGCCCTTGGTGGCACACAGCTCGATTGATTCTATGCTAATGGCAATAGAATCCAACAGTTCCGGTAAGCGTACCCCATCTATTCATGAGTCGAGATTTGGGAAGAAGAACGAACTGTTATACTGTTTACACCCAGTCACTGCGGATTATCACTTTTTTCTTTGACTATACGTCATCATTGGGACATTATTTTATGTTTACAAAGACATTCTGTTCATATGATATATGTGTGTTTTAGCGCTACAATTTATTTAGTATTGGTTCACATTTTGGTCACATGGTTTGTAGCAGCTTTGGTTTCTTCCCTTTTAGGTAGCGCATTAATCATTTCCTTTTCCATTGGTTATGAGTGCCTATACAGTTTTTATCTGACAGAGACTGTGGTTTGTGAATAAGGTTTACCTTAATATCCAACTGGTCATAAGGCACTTCTGACTATCAATACTATCATTGCCAATTCTACCTGACATGCTCCAGACTGACTCTAACTGGGCCTGATGGATTCATTCAGCATGGATGGAACAACTCTGGCTTGTTAGCCTCAAAGTTTCAAGTACAAATATCCACTTTGTTGAATATGCGGTTATAAATATCTATGGGCTTTTTTTGAGTCATAGGAGTGAATGACGGCGTGTATGGGTGTATGTGCAGCTGCTTCATTCATGGGACAGACAATGTTGTCTTTTTTAATGATTTTATGGTTGGTGTAGGGTCAATTTATTGCCCAGAATTTTTTGTACAATGTGTTTTTTCTTTTCAATCTTATTTTATTTCAAGAAAAAAGTATAACAGAAGAAGAAAGTGTTCTACAGTGGAACATTACATACTTTATGCAAAGAATAATAAAATGAAACTTTACTATAGACGAACCTATATATACAATTTGGCACATACTCTTAGGTGTAACAACAAAATCTCATATGCCCCGTACACATGGTCGGATTTTCCGATGGAAAATGTCCGATCGGAGCATGTTGTCAGAAATTCCGACCGTGTGTGGGCTCCATCGGACATTTTCCATCGGATTTTCCGACACACAAAGTTTGAGAGCAGGATATAAACTTTTCCGACAACAAAATCCGTTGTCGGAAATTCCGATCGTGTGTACACAAATCCGACGGACAAAGTGCCACGCATGCTCAGAATAAATAAAGAGATGAAAGCTATTGGCCACTGCCCCGTTTATAGTCCCGACGTACATGTTTTACGTCACCGCGTTTAGAACGATCAGATTTTCTGACAACTTTGTGTGACCGTGTGTATGCAAGACAAGTTTGAGCCAACATCCGTCTGAAAAAATCCTAGGATTTTGTTGTCGGAATGTCCGAACAAAGTCCTACCGTGTGTACGGGGCAATATTGTACATAAACGCCTTTAGACATATGAGAAGAATAACAGACATGTGGGATCCAACATACGTTTACCCTTATGTTTTGGGTGTTGACATTATCATAAGGATCCTCCAAAGCAGGCTGATATGCTGTCGAGATCTTTTATTTACTTATAATCGGTATTGAAGTCGAACTATTTTAGGTATATGACCTTTATTCAAGTGTTAGCTTGTTTGGTTCAGTATATGCAGAAGAGTTGGCAAAGAAAAAGAAGAGAGTGCTAGTGGGAAAAGAAATAGGGGATAATAAAGAAGGTGGGATACACCCCGGCGTGGCTAGCTGGTGGATAGTGATGGGTCTTCCCTGACCCATACAGAAAAGTCATCGGAGTATCGAAACATTGACCACGAGGTCCAGGTGATGGAGAACTGTTCCTCCTTTCCCGCTTCCTGCGCCAATAGGCGCTCCAGATCTCTTATCTGATCCACCTCGACAACCCAGTCTCCCAAGGAAGGCACATCCGCTGTTCTCCAATGTCGGGGAATCGCTGTCCTAACTGTGGCCAGAAAGTGGCGCAATATATCTTTTTTAATCGACTTGAGGGGGCCTGGAAGCATAGATAGTATGGCTATCTCTGGTGTGGGCTTAATTGAGGTCCCCATCAGCCTACCATATAGCTCAAAGACCTTTTGCCAAAGTTTCCTAATTGGAGGGAAAGCCCACCAAATGTGGAGCATCGTCCCTCTAGAGGACAGGCATCGCCAACAAGTATCTGACAAAGAGGGGTTAAACCGTTGGATAGTCGCTGGGCATCTGTACCACCTCGTTAATAGCTTAAACCCCTTTTCTTGATTCTTAGTTGCTAAGGAGATCCTATGCGTCAGAATAAAGCTTTTTTGCCAATCAGTAGGGGAGATGGAGTGTTGTAAATCTGATTCCCATTTCTGTGTATACGTTGGAAGGTCAGGGGCAGAAACATTTAGTAATAGGGAATATAACAATGAAACTACGTGAGTTGGTGGGTCTGATTGTAAAAGTATCTTGTCAAAGTCTGATGGGTCATCTAGGATCTCAGAGATGGTAGAGAAAATACGTATGTATGACCTTAATTGACCCCTCTGTAGCAACGTTACGGGGGACCCTAGGTCCGACTGGGAGGGTATGTCTGTTCTCAAAGATGGGTCAGTGTGTATAACCTGAGCTAAGCGTCTATGACTGTCCCTATTCCAGGGTCCAAATCTCCACTTACTGACAGCCGGGGGGAAGGCCGGAGTCCCAAAGAGAGGGATCATTGGGCCTTGGAGTTTAGATACTTTACCAGTTGAGATCAGGCGGTCCCAAATCTGAAGAGTTTGACGAGTAAGAGCAGCGGAGAGTGTACTATCTTTACCCTGGGCCGCAGGAGTCCACAGCAGGGCGCAAAGATCAATCTCATTGAACCCAGAGCTTGGAGGAAGGGTGGTGAAACCAATCCACGATACGTGTGAGAACCGCTGCCTTATGGTATGTGGAGGCATCTGGGACCCCCGCCCCCCCCTGGGCCTTCGGGAGGGTCATTGTGTCATATTTGATCCTGGGGCGGTTTCCCTTCCATATGAATTTAGAAAAAATCTGACGAAGCTTTTGGAAGAACAATATGGATAGGAATGGTTTGAAAAAGATAGAGAAATCGAGGGAGAACATCCATCTTCAAAACATTCACCCTACCTAACCAAGAGAGCTGTTTAGATGTGTAAGTAGCCAGATCCACTTGCGTTCTAAGAAGTAGAGGGGTAAAGTTGCTGGAGAACAGCTGGGATGCGTCTGTTGGGACATGGATTCCTAGATAACGAATAGACGTGGAGCTTGTCTTAAAAGGGAAAGAGGATGAGAGCTGTTGGAGAGCCGCTTTTGGGAGTGAAATGTTGAGAATTTCTGAATTTGCTATGATTAACTTTGAGCCTGGTTTCACACATGTGCGGTGCGAATTGAAGCTCAGGTTTCACTGGGGAGATAACAATCTCCTGTTCAACGGATTCATTGCGTTTTTGCTCAGGATTAGAGAGCAGGGAGAGGGGGAGGGAGGGGGGGGGGAGAGGGGGAGGTGTAGTGAGGAGAAAGAGAAAATCCTTGTTCAGAACGCAATGCATCTGCGAATCAGATGCGTTCCCATAGGAGATAATAGGCTTGTAGTTCGCACCGCAATGCCCAAAAAAC
This sequence comes from Aquarana catesbeiana, assembly GCF_042186555.1. Lineage (NCBI taxonomy): Eukaryota > Metazoa > Chordata > Amphibia > Anura > Ranidae > Aquarana > Aquarana catesbeiana. The sequence continues at coordinate 315,388,090 of NC_133324.1, read as the reverse complement.
GCACACGTTTTTTGTGCAATGCGCAGTGCGAATGCAACGCACATATGTGAACCAGATGCATTCATATGAATGTATTTCAAAATGTCCTGCGAATTAGATGCGGTGTAAGCCGCATCTAATTCGCATAGGTGTGAACCCGGGCTGAAGTTACTAACATCTCCATATCTCCTAAACTCCTGTAAGATAGAAGGCAGGGAAACTTGTGGTTGGGTTACAAACAAGAGAAAGTCATCTGCAAATAGGGCAATTTTAGTATGTATAGGGCCTATATTAATACCATGAATAGCTCGGTTGTTTCTTAGGGCGATGGCTAGGTGTTCACAATGTGTTTTTTCAAATAAAGCTGATTTAATTAACCGTAGTGTCCCCTTATGTGACTTGCTTGGGATAATATCCCCCTTTTTTGCATATACTGGTTTAAGTAACAGGGACTGCACTTTATAATTGTTAAATGAAAGGTCATACAGCAGGGACAGTTATATTATATTATATATTTGTTATATTAGATACTACTGTCTGCAATAATTTAAGTGGTTGATCCGGGTGTTCGCTTTTAACTTTAGGTTTAGATATATGGAAGTTGCCATTGTTGACCTCCTTAAAATGCTATTCTCTGGATGTCTCTTTCAGTGGTTTCTGAGTCACTGCCAAGCATGTATGGAGCAAGTAAAGTAAAACCAAAACTAGTAGTAAAATACTTATTCTAAGCCAATGACTCATAAAGTATTGAGGACTAGAAGATCAGCATTACAGAATTTATAGAAGCAAGCTATCAATAGCAGCCTACAAGTTTATGTTATAGCAGGCTTCTTTTAACCACTTACCACCCGCAACAGTACATATACTGTTAGCAAGCAGCCCAGCCAGGCAGGGCAACGTACTGATACTTAATCCTTTACATGCACAACAGAAGCAACGCAATTCTGTGACCACTGTGTCTGGTGGCAATAGCGATCACATGATTGTAATGCAGCCTCATCAGTGCCCCTCAATGCAGTCTCTGCAGTGCCCCTCAATGCAGCCTCACCACCAGTGCCCATCAATGCAGCCTCACCACCAGCGCCCATCAATGCAGCCTCACCACCAGTGCCTATGAATGCAGCCTCACCACCAGTGCCCATAATGCATCCTCACCACCAGTGCCCATAATGCATCCTCACCACCAGTGCCCATAATGCATTCTCACCACCAGTGCCCATAATGCAGCCTCACCACCAGAGCCCATAATGTAGCCTTACCACCAGTGCCCATAATGCAGCCTTGAAAAAATGGTTAATGTATCAACACAGAGTGGTACTGTGAACACTACATAGATATAAGGTGCCACATCCCATTTACATTTTTCTCTAAATAAATTTATATATTTGTAACCTTTGTGTTTTTGTGCCTAAAAAGTCCAAGCCACCAGTGCCCATAATGCAGTCTCACCACCAGTGCCCATAATGCAGCCTGACCACTAGTGCCCACAATGCAGCCTCACCACCAGTGCCCATAATGCAGCCTTATCACCTGTGCCCATAATGCAGCATTACTACCAATGTACATAAATCAGCCTTACCACCAGTGCCCATAATGCAGTCTCACCACCAGTGCCCATAATGCAGATTATTATGCCCATCACACAGATCTCCCGCTGTTAAACCTGGCGGCCGCTGTCATCCAATGTCCCGCCTGATAGACGTCGCGCGTCCCCCCCGCATTGGACCAGTGTGATGTCTGTCAAAGGAGCCAGGAGGCAGGACATCGGATGACAGAGCAGTCGCTGGATAAGCGGGTCATCCCAGCTCTTTGTGATCCAGCGGCGGTCCCCCCTTTACCCTCTGCTGAAGTGATGGGGCCTGGGTGGTCCCGAAAAGATGGTCGCCGGTGGCCCACAGGAGCCCTGACAGTTTCAGTAGGTGGCACTGGCAGGCCCCCTGCAGCGGCCGGGCCCTCGGACCACAGCCGAACTGACCGACCAAGCAGTCCGCATCTGCATTCTGCAGTCATTTCACTCAAGAACCACACATTTTTCACACAAGATTCAATAAAAAATTGTGAATTTTGGGTCAATGTTGTTTAAATTTTGGGTGAAAAATAGACTCCCAGTAGTCTAATAGTCTTGGTAGCCTTGCTACCAAGTATCCACTTCAGCCCTGGCGATGTACTGGTATGTCGCTGGACTTTGAGTGATTAAACCAAGATGATGCCTGCAGCTGCAGGCATCATCCCGGGAATTGTTTTTCACAGCAACGGTCGGCTTTCTTCTAAGAGCAATCCTAGCAGCTAATTAGCCACTGGATTGCTTTTCCAAGCAGTAGGAGGGACTAACCACCCCCCTCCTGCCACCTTCCGCGGCTGAGTCCCACTGGGAGACCCGGGCGACCAACTGGCGCTTCCACCCTCTGATCATAGCGTTAATCAGGGGCTGGAATGGCTCCGACCGCCTCTATGGTATAGAAAACCGGACGTAATGACCATTCATCACTTCTGTTTTTTTCCAGATGTAAACGTCATTTGAAATAGGGAAAGGATTTGATCACATCAATCTTGGTGCAATCAAATGCTTTCAAGAGCAGAGGAGACATCTGGGGTCCAATAAACCCCAGATCTCGCCATAAGGAGTTCCTGTCACTGCCTATTGCTATTACAGGGGATATTTATATTCTCTGTGATAACAATAAAGGGATTAAAAAAATGAAAGCATCAGTTTAAAAATAACAAATAAAAATAAAAAAACATTTTTTACAGTGCCCCCGTCAGCTCATGCTCGTGCGCAAAGTTGAACACATGTGTCGGTCTTGCACTTGCGCAAACAGCGATCGCCCCACACGTATAACCGAAAACATCAGCCCATGGGCATTAATTCTAGCCCCAGACCTCCTGTGTAAACCTAAAGTGGTAAAGCATTGCGTATGGGTAGTAAAATGTTGGTCATTTGTTGCTCTTGTATGGACGTGCGCAATTTTAAAGTGTGACAGGTTTGATATCTATTTACTCAGCATAACATCATATTTTATATTTTACCAAACAATGGGCTTTATATTGTGTTTTTGTCCATTAAAATCAAATAAGTGTATTTTCTAAAAAAAAATGTGTTTGAAAAACCGCTACACAAATACAGTGTGACATAAAAAATTGCAACACTCACCATTTTATTCCCTAGGGCCTCTGCTTTAAAAACATATATATATATAATGTTTGGGGGTTCTAAGTAATTTCCTAGGAAATAAATACAGATTTTTACATGTAAACAAAAACTGTCAGAAAAGCCTCGTCCTAAAGTGGGTATTCTCATAAATGCCAGCTTAAATCCTTGGTTACACTGATAAAATCACTTCCTCAGCATTGGGTAACATGACTACCACTGCAGAGATCCCGTAGATTCCGTAGATGCATTTTTTAGGACAAGTTTTTTAGATTACAAATCCACTTTGAGGGTCTAAGGACATGGCATACTGCTAAATTTTACTTGCCTTTCTGCAATAGTGTGAAATAGGGTTGATGTTCCTGGAAATGTTTGAATGTGGAACATGATAATAATGAATGTACTAAAAAAAGAATCCTCTTACAGAGTACAATATTTGGGTACAGTGTTAGAACTACAGGAGAAAGAGATTTGGAGGTGCTCATTTCATATGATTGCAAACTGATCAAACAGTATGACCAGGTAGCAAGGAAAGCACACAGAATCCTGGTGTGCATCGCCAGCAACATGAAGGAGGTCCTGATTCCACTGGGTAGAGCTTTCTTTAGGCTTCATATAGAATACTTTGTTCAGATCTGGGGAGAGACTGCAGGAACTATGTACAGATTTTTTTTTAAATAAAAGAAAGGGATTACATGATTGAAATCCTCAAATACATTATTGGGGTGAATAAGGTTTAGGAGAACTGTATAAAGCTGAGATCAAGACCATGCGGTTGACTTCAAATTAGCAGGAAACTTAATATTGAAAAGCATTTTTTTACCAAACGAGTATTGGATGCTTGGAACAGACGTCCAGCAGAGGTAGTGGGTCAGTCAACATTAGGTGAACTTAAACATGTTAAGATAACCAGAAGCTCTACATTGGCAGCTGTGACCCAAAAAGGATAGGCGCGCAGATCTATGAGGCTGTTGGATAGAAATGACTAGGTACACTCACATACCAGGAAGTGCAGTTTTTTTTTTCAGGAAGAACTCAAAAACAAAAGGTTCATTTTTTCAGGGTACAACTTTGGTACACCTTACATTTATACATGTTTCCTAAATGTTTCCTATAACATATCAAATCCTCACTTTTTGAGTTTAGGTTCACATTAACATAAGTCTATCCTTACAGAGAATCTTCACTAAGCTGGGCATACACAGTTCATTGTACATTTTTGGAAAGATTTGCAAAATCCGTTGTCGGAATTTCCGATCGTGTGTACACAAATCCGACGCACAAAGTGCCACGCATGCTCAGAATAAATAAAGAGATGAAAGCTATTGGCTACTGCCCCGTTTATAGTCCCGACCTATGTGTTTTACGTCACCGCGTTCAGAATGATCGGATTTTCCGACAACTTTGTGTGACCGTGTGTATGCAAGACAAGTTTTGAGCCAACATCCGTCGGAAAAAATCCTAGGATTTTGTCGTCGGAATGTCCGATCAATGTCCGACCGTGTGTACGGGGCATTAGACTTTAGTATCAAAATAACAATATTTACAGATGTATTTTTCAACTATGCCACTATCATATTTCAAATGCATTGGGATGCTTTGAGATATATTTCCCATTATTTCTGCACAGAAAATTCCAGATTCAGGTGGAGCCATTTCAGATGATAACAAAAATAGGTTTCCAGTAATTTAGCTTTACATCTTTGCTGGCAGTTCCTTTGTGGTGAATGAAATGGGTAACTACATCCATTGATCATCACATCTAGAGACAAACATGAAACAAGTGCTTGAAAAAGAACATTTTGTTTGACACATCCTAGAAAATGATTGAAGAGATTGACATTTTTTCTTATCCTAAAATGCAGCAAGAAGTGCGGTAAAACAGATTAATTTACACATACCTATGAACACTGGAATATGTTTCCCATAGGGATCAATGACTTCTAATTGCTTTACACAAATAAAATGCTGCACTTAGTTTGCTAGTTGTTTGACACTGCTAAATGTCAGGGAGTAAATAGAACAAAAGGAGACCACACAAGTGCTATAGGGCTAACGGGCATGAACGTCCAAGTACCAGCTGCCTGTACAATGATTAAGGTAGAAATAGCATTAGGGAAATTATTACAACAATAAGATAATTGTAACCCAGTGACCTCTTTCTAGTGGTCTTTGAAATCTTAACACCAAAAGTCCATAGAGCAGTCTTCTTTTACTTTTTAAGAGGAACCCTTAAAATAATTCCCAGACCTCAAGGAATCCCTGATAAAAAACAGTTCATTGGACATGAGTGGGGAAAATGCCCCTTACTGGTGGACAGTTGAAAGAATGCCTCCCAGTGGCAGTCCAATTGCCACTCTTACAGACACCAAAAAATGCCTCTGGTTCCACAGCCACAGCCAAGTAGCGATGGATTCTGGACTATACAGGCACCATTAAATGTTGTCATTTGTAATAAAATACTTTTCACCTCTTTTTATCCTTTGGGAGTATCATGGTCTGGGGCTGTATGATTGCCAGCACTGGGGACCTACAGTTCATTGAGAGAACCATGAATGCCATAATGTACTGTGACATACTCAAGCCGAGCATGATCCCCTCCTTTCGGAGACTGGGCCACAGGGCAGTATTCCAACATGATAACGACCCCAAACACACCTTCAAGATGACCACTGCCTTGCTAAAGAAGCTGAGGTTAAAGGTAATGGACTGGCCAAGCATGTCTCCAGACCTAAACCCTATTGAACATCTGTGGGGCATCCTCAAACGGAAGGTGGAGGAGCGCAAGGTCTCTAACATCCATCCTCTGTGATGTCTTCATGGAGGAGTGGAAGAGGACTCCAGTGGGACCTGTAAAGCTCTGGTGAACTCCATGCCCAAGAGGGTTAAGGCAGTGCTGGAAAACAAATAATTGACCCTTTTGGTGCAATTTAAACATTTTCACTTAGGGGTATACTCACTTTTGTTGCCAGCAGTTTAGACATCAATGGCTGTGTGTTGAGTTATTTTGAGGGGACAGCAAATTTACACTGTTATACAAGCTGTACACTCACTACTTTACATTGTAGCAAAGTGTAATTTCTTCAGTGTTGTCACATGAAAAGATAGAATAAAATATTTACAAAAATGTGAGGGGTGTACTCACTTTTGTGAGATACTGTATATATATTCAATAGACCATTTGTACAGTTTGTTTTATGTCTGTTGATTGCTGGATTTTTTTTTACAGTAGAAGGCAATCAAATGGTCATTTAGTAAGCATCACTAGTCTGACCAAAATTACATTTATTTTTGTTTATTTTTTCCTTTGTTGTTGTGTAATTGTGTAATTATATATCATCTTGGAGCAAAAGCAAAGAAAGGAAAAATAAGGAAATCAATACAAATCTGCTTTGTATACCAAGGTAAATGGCAGGAAATGTATTCATGCAGGTATACTTTCACTATGAATTATTGATGTCTTTCCTTTAGAAATATTTACTGTTTCCATCCTGTGATGGTTTATGTAAATTTCCATTATCACAATAACAAACAATCAAGGTTAAAAAAAACAACATAATTTTGCTGTATATGTTTAGAACTTTACCTCTGAGAATAAAAGCTCATATATTCTTGCAGCCACATGAATTCACCATGGGGTGTAACATGATGGATTTACTTTGAAAATAGAGAAAACCGAGATTACTGATTTCTATGAGTACTAGCTGCATGTACACTGGATCTACAGTATTCTACATGATGTGCATGTAATCACCTATAGAGAGGTCAACAATTGTTTACAGTTGACATGCCACATTAATAGATAACAAGTGTTGGCAAGCCATTTTAGGTATAGAAAAAATAGAAAATGTTTTTATGTTAAACATTTAATGGGATGATATAATTCTCAGCTCTGCTTGCATGCTTATGGGAAGAAAAGCATTTCAACATTCAGATCCTGCAGAGAAGCAGCCAAGAGCAACATCAGAGGAAGCTCTGAGCCCCATGTGACCCAAATGGGAATGATTTACAACACAAAGAATCACATTAGGTGGGCACCCTCTTGCTCCAACTAAGCGTTCTCTTCAATGGGGATGATTTACACAAAGAATTACATTGGAAGGGCGCGCTCCTTCTCCAACTAAGCGTTCTCTTAAATGGGGATGATCTACACAGGGAATCACATTGGAAGGGCACCCTCCCTCTCCAACTAAGAGTTCTCCCAAATGGGGATGATCTACACTAAGAATCACATTGAAAGGGCACCCTCTCCCTCCAACTAAGAGTTCTTTCAAATGGGGATGATCTACACTAAGACTCACATTGGAAGGGCACCCTCCCTTTCCAACTAAAAGTTCTCTCAAATGGGGATGATCTACTCAAAGAATCACATTGGAAGGGCACCCTCCCTCTCCAACTATGAGTTCTCTCAAATGGGGATTATTTACACAATGAATCACATTGGAAGGGCACTCTCCCTTTTCAACCAAAAGTTCCCTTAAATGGGGATGATCTATACTAAGAATCATAATGGAAGGGCTCCCTCTCTCTCCAACTAAAAGTTCTCGCAAATGGGGATGATCTACACTAAGACTCACATTGGAGGGCTAAAAGTTCTCTCAAATGGGGATGATTTAGACAAAAGAATCACATTGGAAGGGCACCCTCCCTTTCCAGCTAAGAGTTCTCTCAAATGGGGATGATCTACTTTAAGACTCACATTGGAAGTGCGCCCGTCCCTCTCAAACTAAGAATTCGCTCAAATGGGGATGATTTACACAAAGAATCACATTGGAAGGGCACCCTTCCTCTCCAAGAGTTCTCTCAAATGGGATGATCTACACTAAGGAAATGGTAATGAAATTCAGCGCGGGGGGGGCAGGAGGCGGAGCCTAGCAGAGCAGACATGCATTGTTAGAGCTCCACACCGCTGAGGAGAGAAGAGAAGGACAAAGCGGAGCCTGCAGGCTCAAAAGGTATCCATTTGAACCTTTTTGCCCCAGGGAACAAACTGTGAAAGTTTGGGCAGGAAATATGGTACTGGGAGGAAACCGTGGCAGAAATAAAAATCACCTCACAAAAAGCTCACAGGCACTCACTGCAGCTGAAGCAGCTCCAGTCACCTCACAAGATACAGCATCAGGGCGCTCTCACAGGCAGAAAATGTCACAGCAAGACTCTCCATTTGAGTCAGATACAGAACAAATCCTCTCACAAACTTCTCCACAAGCCTCCTCAGTATCCCCAGAAATATTATTACAATTTGAAAAGATGCTTCATAAGGCTTTAAAACAAACCTCAGACCAAATAACAAAAAGCCTAACCAAAGAAATAAGAGAGCTGGGAAACCGCACCGCAGCCTTAGAAATAAAAATGGATGAAATTGAAATTACAACCCAAGAAAATATAACAGAATTGGAACAATTAAAAAAAGAGAATTTAATACTTCAAACTAAGCTCGAAGATTACGAAAATAGAGCCAGACGTTCAAACTTGCGCATAAGGGGAATACCTGAAACTGTGACAGACCTGCAATCTACTATTACTGCTCTATTACAAGAACTAAAGCCAGATATCCCTATTGAACGTTTAGAACTGGACAGAGTACACAGAGCCCTCACAGCCAAAAAGAAAGATGGACCCCCACGTGATATAATCACAAAATTTCATTATTACAGAACGAAAGAACAAATACTAATTGCTGCAAGAGAAAAAAAGGAACTTAATTTTCAAGGACACAATTATCAAATTTTTGCTGACCTATCCCAACTTACTATTACTAAAAGACGATCCATGAAACCCCAACTAATGGAACTGCAACGCCACAACATTATGTATCAATGGGGCTTCCCCTTTTCAGTCAGATTTAACTACCAAGGTACAATTTACAGAAGCAGATCAGCAGATGAACTACAACAAACCCTTTTAAAATTAAATCTGACAGAACCCACAAGCAGCAACTCTCCCACACGCAGAAGAATGGCGTCATCTTCACCTTCAGGCAGCACCCAGAAAATTTCAGAACAAAATGGGAATCATCATTCTCACAAAAGAGGCCGTTATGCCACATCATCCATGGACCAAGAAGATTCAATGGACTGACATCCTAATTCCTGATATCTCTTCATTTATTATACTAAGAGATGGTTCTCTATAAAAAACCTATATTTATAACTGAATGTAACTGCACTCTGATAGTCACACACTGTGTGGGATCATGTTACATTCCAGTTATATTTCTTATTACTTCTGATTCATATAGCCTTAGAATATATAAGTGAAATAAGGAAATTCTTGTTCAGTTATATATTATCAGGTAATAATAGATTTATTACTTTTTAGGACAAATATGTTCAATAATCCAGAAGTAATGGAAGCTTTTTCTTTCTTTTCTTAAAACAAATATATTATTATCTAACTAGTTCCTAGAATTATGTTTTTGTTTATTCTAATCTGAAGCAATACAACCTCAATTTTATGAGTTAACATATCTAAACAGTTGCATATGAATAAAATATGTAATTGTTTACTCTAAAATGGTTAAAATCCCAAAATAATTCAAACTATCTTCATCAATACCAAAGTTATTAACAGTACCTTTCTAACTGAATTATTTAGCCTAGGGCAAGACTAACCATATACAACCACCCTGGAATAAATAATTTCAACAAAAACTATATTCTGCACTCCAATTAATGAAACATCATTTTGATGTCTTTTGACATAGCACTTCTCTCCTGTAAGCGGAAGATCCGTGTACCCCCATTAGCCCTCCTCATTCTCCCAATCATATTATGTGGGAGTGTGACGAAGGCACTTATTCCCCTGAGAGAGATATTTACTCTCTTTCACGGGTAAATTGTGATTACTTGCAAAAAATAATTTATACAATATATCATTTAATCTCATATGTTTTTTGTTTACTCTTTACTCCAGAATTCACTGGTTTCTTTTCTATCTATTCATCTCTTCAGTCCACACAGGTTGATCTGCGCAGTCAGCTCTGCATAACAAAAAGTAAGTCAAAACTATTTGATCTATTGCCATGGCACCACTGAATATACTTTCCCTGAATGTTCAGGGAATAAATGTCCCTCAAAAAAGGACCAAAGCCTTCCGTACTTTCCATAACAAGAAGGCTCACATAGTATGCCTCCAAGAAACACACTTCACCAAAGATTCTACTCCAAAATATATTTCTCCTTTTTATCAACAAATTTACACGGCTTCTGCCTGTACCAAGCAAAGGGGAACTCTAATTGCATTTCACCGATCCACACCATTCACCTTATCATCAGAAATTAAAGACCCAGAAGGTAGATACCTGATACTCATGGGTTATATAATGGATACAGCAATCACGGTGATTTCCTACTACGCTCCTAACAAACAACCTACACCATTCCTCTCACATTTATTACAAGTGATTAATTCACACAAAATAGGAACAGTGATAATGTGTGGGGATTCGAACCAGGTCCTCCTCCCATTTCTAGATAAATCACCTTTTACACCATCCAAAATAACCTCTAGATTACCTTTTTCTCAACTTCTTTCCAAATACAATCTGGTAGATTCATGGAGAGAAAGTAACCCAATGAAAAAGAAATTCACTTATTTCTCGCACCCTCATCAAACCTTCACCAGAATAGATCATATTTTTCTAACAATAGGAATGATACCAGAAATTATTGCATCAGATATAATTCCGATTCCGTGGTCTGACCATAATGCAGTATACACTACTATAGCCTCAGCCATACCAAAAGCGCATGACCCAACGTGGTACTTACCGGACATAATGCTCAAACACCCACTACATCAGATGGCCATTGAACAAGCTTTAAAGGAATACATTTCAATTAATAATACAACAGACATCTCCCCAATAACACTGTGGGAAGCTCATAAGCCTGTCTTGCGTGGTACAATACAAAGACAAATGGCACTATTTAAACGGGAACGCAAAAATCTAGCAAAAAAACTAGAACTCAATTTTAATGCAGCCTACATATCATTTCAAGATAATCCATCTCAGAGTACAAAATCTCATCTGGAAAAATCTAGATTGGAATACGATCTATTTCTCACTGAGTCAGTTGATAAATCCCTCAAACGCTCCAAACACAATTTCTACATGAATACAAACAAACCTGGTACATATTTGGCTCGGGCATTAAATTCAACTAACAAATCTTTCAAACCAATACGTTTGAAATTATCAAAAAATGTTTACACTTGTAATCCAGTTAAAATAGTCCATAAATTTCACTCACATCTCGCAACTTTATACAAGACAAACAATGAATTTAATCCTACAGAAGCTGAATCCTTCTTCTCAAAAATAAACTTACCTGAGTTATCTCACAATCAAAAAAGCAGTTTGGATGAGCCTATAACTATAGATGAAGTTGCTAACGCCATAAAAAACCTAAAACTTAACAAAAGACCAGGCCCAGACGGCTACTCGGCTTTATACTATAAAACATTCTCAGAAATACTCTCTCCCATTCTCACTGAAACTTTTAACAAACTTCTAGATGGACATTCTTTTCGGCAAGAAACACTAATGGCAATTGTTTGTATGATCCCAAAACCCCTTTCTGATGATACTTCCTGTGTGAATTATCGGCCTATCTCTCTGTTAAACCTCGATATTAAATTATTAGCAAAAATAATAGCAAAACGCCTCAATAGCATTATAGGAAAATTAATACATAGAGATCAAGTAGGCTTCATGCCAAATAGACAGGCAGGCGATAATATACGCAGGGCAGTGTTATTGGCACATATTGCTAAAAAACGGAAAATCCCTTTATGTTTTCTATCTCTCGATATTAAGAGGGCATTTGACACAGTATCCTGGCAATATATGCAATATTCATTACAAAAATGGGGTTTTGGACCCCACTTTTTAACATGGATCAAAGCATTATATAATAAACCCAAAGCCTATATAAAATATGCTGGATACAAATCTGAAGCCTTTAATATCGAAAGAGGTACCCGACAGGGTTGCCCATTATCTCCCTTATTATTTGCCCTTATACTCGAACCCATGGCCCAATACATCAGAACAAACCAAACTATAACTGGCATTGAAGTAGGAGGTATTACACACAAATTATGTATATTTGCAGACGATATATTACTTTTTCTATCATCACCACAGGTCTCTGGTCCTAACTTAATACCAGCTCTTGATGGATTTGCAGCCCTATCCGGCCTTATGATTAATCCTAAGAAATGCCTAGTGCTTAATATTTCACTCACAAACATGGAATTGATCCCGGCTAGGGCTGCACTCCCATTCACATGGGCAGAAAAATCAATCCCATATCTTGGAATTCATTTAACAGCATCTCATTCTGACTTATTCTCAACCAATTATCCTCCTGTATTAAGACAGATCACAAATCTAATAAAACAATGGTCGCAACTTCCTTTATCCTGGATAGGGAAAATTAATGCAATCAAAATGACTATTCTACCCAAATTGCTTTATCTATTCAGAGTCCTCCCTATTCCAATTCCTTCCTATTTTTTGAGAATAGTACAAAAAAGAGCAACTTCGTTTATATGGGGCTCTTCTAAACCACGTATACCTATACACACACTACATCTTCCCAAAAATAAAGGAGGCCTGGGATACCCTAATTTTACTAACTACTACAGAGCAGCACATTTGGCCAGTCTGTCCAATTACCATGCAAAACAGGAAATCCCATTATGGGTATTTATAGAGGCTTCAGAAAATGACCCTCTATTAATATCAAATTTATTATGGCTTGATCCTAAAGACCGCTTTAAAATTCATAATCCCATAACTAAACACTTCTTATCTCTCTGGGATAAACTAAAAACCAAATATCAGTTACAATCTCCACACAATCCTCTCCTTTCTTTTATCAGAAATCCGGCCTTTTATCCGGCATGGATCTACCCAAATTCTTTTAAAGCTTGGACAACATCAGGCATTCAGACACTAAATGACTTCATAGCATCTAAATCATTCCTTTCATTCCCATCGCTTAGAGAAAAATATGATCTACCAAACTCTGAGATATTTAGATATCTCCAAATCAAAAATTTCTATACACCATTCCTAAAGGGGGATACACCATTATCCCAATTATCCATTTTTGAATCAATCTGTACAAAAGATCCACTTGCTAAAGGTACAATTTCATCACTTTATAATCAATTATATGGAGTAGCAAATCTTAATAGACCCTCTTACGTTCAGAGGTGGGAGGAGGACCTGGGACGAACTTTAGAAGACACGGACTGGTCTAACATATGGCTCACATCTAAGTCATCTTCACCCAACATCTTAGCACTGGAGACAAATTATAAAGTCCTAACTCGCTGGTACCTTGTACCCGCTAGAGTGGCAAAATATTCACCTAATACCTCAGCTCTTTGTTTTCGAGGATGCCCAGAAATAGGCACATATTTACACATATGGTGGACGTGCCCAGTAATCCAAACCTTCTGGAAGGAAGTTTTCGTGATTGCATCTAAAATATTTAAAAAGATAATACAACCAGATCCATATTTAACTTTACTTAATCTAAAACCGGAATGGTTAACACTCTCTCAATTCAAACTTATGATCCAACTAATAACGGCTGCAAAACAAACAGTGGCCAAGGCATGGAAATCTCCTACATTGGTACTAGCAGAAACAATTCACAGAATGAATAATACAATGTCCCATGCTAAGATGGTAGCCATCGATCAAAATCAAATTCCAAAATTTGAAAAACTTTGGCACCCTTGGATAAAACAACAGTTCCTGTCAAATTTCAATGACTCTGTCCTGTTGCCATGGTAACAGATTAAATGACTTACAGAGACACCCATTCTAAGGCTTCAAAGAGAACTAAAAAGAATAATAAACTGACGAGCGGGACAACCTTGTGGACCATACCTCTACCTTTCAACCCTTTTTCTTCTTTCTCTTTCCTTTTCTCCACCTTACGATTAAAGCTCATTATCAGAATTTATTTGACCTATATACACTCTACTTGTAAACAATATGTATAGTAGGTATAAATCATTTAAATACCTACAAAAGTAACTAAGGAAATGATATATATCTTTAATTTAGGTTTACGTGAACCCAATGTTTAATATTTGAAATTTCATGATATTTACCTATATAAACCCTACTGTAAAACAATGAGCTTACTTTATAGATCCTTGTAAACTTACTTTATGTATCTTTATAACATTGTATACTCAATAAACTTCTTTTGACAAGGAAATTCAGCGCTGACTAATAAATGGACTTAACAAAATAAATGCAAGCAGGCACTAAGGTCAATTCAAAGAAATACCTCAAAAGCATAAAACATATAAAAAGTGCTGCGCAAATAAAAGTCCTTAAGTAAATTAATGTGTGAAAATGCAGTGACAGAATCAGAGGACATAGACCACCAGTGACAGTATGCACGCTGAGATCAATAGCTGGATGGTGACAAATCCCTCCACCGGGCATGGATGGCCCCTCACCTCAGATATTCGACCTGAAACAGGTCACACCGCTTATAACCATAGATGGATCAATCTGTGTGGTTGTTGATTCCTCCTTCACTCCCCAACACATGGTACAACAGCGGATGTTACATATAAAATAAAGGGCAGAACATAGTGCACTCTGTGGCTACTTTATTGAATAAAAAAGAAAGACAAATAAATAAGACACTCACAGAGACCGGCACTCCGATCCGAGTGCCGGCTGACAGGCGTGTGATCGTGTCTGCGAATGACCGCGGGTGACGTCATGCGCTCCTTCCCCCCGTACGCGTTACGTCCTGTGGGCGGGACTTCATCGGCGTGGGGCGGGATGCGCACTGACGGCCCGCACTGTTTATGTTTAGTGCCATGGTGACGGTAGCACCAATCAAAGGATCAGAGGCAATAATCAGGGAGTCTGGCACCTCCCATCACCGCATCATAACCCATGGTTGCTAATGCACTCCCCTTACAAGCGGGAAAACGAAACCTACAACACCGCCATCGGCAAACAAATGATAAAAGAAAAAATATAAAAAGAACTTTTCCTGCAAAACCCGGATGCCAAACCTCATTAAGTACAGTAAAGAAGTTAATCTTAAATTTAAAATTACAGTATTTACTCTTAAACACGTATAAACACATGCTGCAAATTTGCATGTAAAAAAGTTGCATAAAAGAAAATCGCATATATACAAAATATATGGACAATATGAAACAGTATATATAAAAAAACTTTTTTATATAAAAAAAGACATCAAACCACGGTCATCGACTAAACACGATCACATGTACAAAATCTGATAAAAAAAATCAAAAATCAAAAATCACCATAATAAACAATTATCTATTAGAAATGAAACAATTCAAATCAAATTCAACATTCATTCCAAAGGGGGAGAGAACTTTTGTCTCATAAATCCAGAATGATTCCCTACGACTAAGCTGCCTGATGTAATGGCCACCCCTCCATTGTCGCGGAACCTTTTCTACCCCCCAGAATTTTAGACATCTGGGGTCACGTTGATGGCAAAGGCGAAAATGCCTAGACACACTGTGGGTCTTGACCCCCCGTTTGATGTTACTAATGTGTTCACCAATTCTTACATGAAGGACTCTTGAGGTCCGGCCCACATACTGGAGGCCACAATCGCACTCCAGCATGTAGACCACCCCCTCTGATGAACACGTAATCAGACCTTCGATTTTATAGCTCTTTTTCGTTACATACGAAACAAACTCCTTCCGTCTCTTAATATTCCTGCTGGCCTTCCTGCATGTGGCACATTTACCACATGCGTAAAAACCAGATAAAAACCCAAATAGTCTACTGGTGGCAGTTTTGGGCGGGTCAATGACCCCTGGTGCTACCCGATCACGTAAGGATGGAGCCTTGCGATAGATGAACCGAGGTTGATCGGGGAGAACTGGTCCAAGGGTCCTATCTCCTTTGAGAATGGGCCAATGTTTAGCTATAATATGTTCTAATTTTTTGTACTGGATGTTATAATCAAGTATAATGCGATAACTTGAAACATTAGCATTATCTTCAATGGATTTGACCTTGTCTGCTACCACAGTACTCCTATCAATTGCCAATACCTTGGCTATCTCTGCTTTTACCAGAGCTTGGGAATACCCTTTTTCTTTAAATCTATCCGCAAGTACCTGCGACTGCACCAGGAAGTCATCATCTGAAGTACAATTACGGCGCAAGCGGATGAATTGGCCTCGTGGTATATTGCAAAGCCAAGATTTGTGGTGACAACTGGTCAGAGGGATATATGCATTCCTATCAGTTGTTTTAAAATGATTCCTAGTATGAAAGACTCCCTCCCCCTTAAAAATTTCAAGGTCAAGGAATATAATCTGATGGTGGCTAATTGTCCAGGTTAATTCGATGTTTTTGTTATTGGCATTCAGCCCATCCATGAAGGTTTGCAGACTAGGCATGTTTTTTATTCAATAAAGTAGCCACAGAGTGCACTATGTTCTGCCCTTTATTTTATATGTAACATCCGCTGTTGTACCATGTGTTGGGGAGTGAAGGAGGAATCAACAACCACACAGATTGATCCATCTATGGTTATAAGCGGTGTGACCTGTTTCAGGTCGAATATCTGAGGTGAGGGGCCATCCATGCCCGGTGGAGGGATTTGTCACCATCCAGCTATTGATCTCAGCGTGCATACTGTCACTGGTGGTCTATGTCCTCTGATTCTGTCACTGCATTTTCACACATTAATTTACTTAAGGACTTTTATTTGCGCAGCACTTTTTATATGTTTTATGATCTACACTAAGACTCACATTGTAAGGGTGCCCTCCCACTCCACTTAAGAGTTCTCTCAAATGGGGATGATCTACGCTAACAATCACTGTGGAAGAGCGCCCTCCTTCTCCAACTAAGAGTTCTCTCAAATGAGGATGATCTACACTAAAAATCACATTGGAAGGGCGCCCTCCTTCTCCAACTAAAAGTTCTCTCAAATAAGGATGATTTACAGAAAGAATCACATTGGAAGGGCGCCCTCCTTCTTCAACTAACAGTTCTCTCAAATGGGGATGATCTACACAAAGAATCAAATTGGAAGGACGCCCTCCTTCTCCAGCTATGAATTGTGCCAAATGGAGATTATTAAGGCAAAAAATTACAATGGATGGGCACCCGCCTTGCCCAGCATCTTAAATAGGGATGCCTGTTTGGCAAACAACACCCAATGGGTTAGGATAAGACCGTTTGATCTTAAAGCCCCTGATATTGTATCAGCCATGCCCTCTGACATGTTTCAACCCACACACTGGGCTTGGTCACCCAAACTCTGTGACCAACCCCCAGTGTGTGGACCAAAACATGTCAGAGGGTGTGGCTTGAGCAGCACTGGCTGAGGCCACGCTCATTCACATATTCATGTACTGCATCGGTGAGTGGTGTTCCTTCCTTTCTCTGTTGATGCTTCTACACCCCTGAATGGTGCACAGACGCCTGCTCCCTTTACTGCAACCAGCGGGGAGATCCTTGTTTCAGCCTAAAGTGGCACTGCAAGATATATATTGTATGTCATACATGGGTGCTGTAAAAAATGTGTGTAATATCAGCTACATACAATATACAATGCTGTGTTCTGGCATTAGTGTGGAAACTTCCTGTCCTGTTTCCGGAACAGAATCAAGTTGGACTGAGAGCCATTCATAAGAAGCTTTGTATTTTATGAATTAATACAAGACTTTCTCTGATTGGCTGAGGTGAAGAGGTGGGCAGGTGACATCATGATCTCCACCTCAGCCATGTATTCATTGATAAAATTAAAAGGCTTCCTGTAAATGGCTGAGCAGTAAGCTATTGCAATCTTTAGCCTTGCTGCTTTATTGATGGGGTTGTAACCCTTAAAATGTGCATGCAATGCAATAAGGTTTTTTACTAAAGGCAAAAAGCTGTTCACTTTGCAAGGGAATTTTCCCTTAGCTTAGTGAATGAGGTGAACCTCTGCTGATTTCCATCATGCAAACATACTGTATGTAAACAACAAAAAAAATTTTTTTTGGCATCTAATTGGGTATTTGTCAGAGAAATAATGAAAACAGAACTTGCCAATATCGGAATGTTCCTGCACGTCTGCGCGGCAGAATCGCGCTCCGGCACATGTGGGTGCGCGATGTAGCAGAACGGAGCACACGGGTTCATGACACGGTGCAACGGCGTAACAGCGCACAAACATACGCACGTTAGCGTTACAACCCCATGCTGGATAAAAGACTGACCTGTTCCTTGTATAACTGCTGGTTTGTCTTTCAGCTTCCTGTGTTCCGTTCCTGAATTCTTCTGCCTGTGTTTATCTGCTGTGACCCGGATTGCCTTGACCTACTCTGCTTCTCTCCAGTGCTTTGACCCCGGCTTGTTTAAAGGACTTCTCTATTACCTGCCTGCTGCGTTTGACCCTCAGCCCGTCTTAAGGATTCTCCTGCTTTCCAGTGTATGACCTCGGCTTGTCTAACAGACTCCTCTGCTATCTACCTACAGTGCATGACCCCAGCTTGCCTTCAGGACTCCCCTGCTGACTTACTGCTGTGTTTGACCCTCGGCTTGTTTAAAGGACTTCCTTATCCACCTGCCTCCAGTGTATGACCCCAGCTTGCACCATAGACTTTCTCCTACTAAGTTCTCCGTGCCTGATCTCCAGCGCTCAGCCCAGTCCCAACCTTTACTGGGTCCAGCGGGTTAGAGCCCTAGCCGGGTCTCCCACCTCAACCAGGTGCCAGGTCCACCACTGTTCCACATCTTCATGCTGCAGGAGTCCTCCTTTCAAGAACCATGTACCGGCTGGTGACCCGTGCCTCTCTGTGCCCTATACCCTCTGTACCACTTCCAGAGGTAGAGTGCGCTTAGCTGCAAGGGAAGCCACTCCCAGCATTTCGGCTTCGGTAAGTACCGTGATAGTATTCTTCGTAAAGTGAAATGTCATCTCACTCTTTCACTAAGCCAAGTGGAAGCTCCCTTGGAAAGCGAACAGCCTATTAGCCTTAAGTCAAAGTAAATTAAACCCAACGAGTCTAGCACAGACTCTTACTTGTGTTATGAGTGGATTCAAAGCACATTTGTTCATATTTTCAATAATGCATGTGGCAACCTTTGATATTTCAGTGTGCTCTGGGACTTTTATGTAGATACACGGTATATTACTTGCAATTAACATAATTGGAAACCAATCTGACTTCATAAGCCTTGTTTAATGGTAGCAACATATCAATAGTGGTAGACAAGGGCTCACACAGAGTTTAAAGAGTTCCCAATCTTCACCCTTGGACCCTGCAAAAGAAATTTGGATGGGCTCACTAGTGGCTCCCAAGTTACAACCATTAGATTTGCCCCTCAGGTAATCACACACTCACACAGGGAACCAGGCAAACTACAGAGGAACACCCTTCCACAATCTGTCACAAAGACCATGATCGCCGAACGGTATGTTATTTACCGGGCGCTCAGATTCAGCACAAAGTGGATCAGATGGACAGATTGTTGGGTGGGGCTAGGGAGGACTAAGCTGTCATGGTACATATTGGTGCCAATGACAAATTTAGAGGAAGATGGAGCTTCCTAAAAAATGATTTCATGAACCTTGGCTATATTGAGGAAAATGACCTCCAGGATGGTATTCTCAGAAATACTGCCCTTACCTCAAGCCATTCCAGAGAGGCAACAGGAGCTTAGGGGATTCAACAAGTGGCTGAGGAACTGGTACAGGAAGGAGAGTTTTGGGTTCCTGGAGAACTGGGCTGACTTTTCAGTCAGTTACTGGCTCTATGGTAGGGGGGAGCTGCATCTAAATGGGCAGGGTGCAGCTCTGTTAAGGGAAAGGATGGCCAATAAGTTAGAAGCCCTTTTAAACTAGGTGGTGGGAGGGAGGGATGAGAGGAAGCTTTTCCGGCCAGTGAACGAAGGGCAGAACGGACTATGGTAGTCAGTGTTACCGGGGTTCCTAAGATCAACATGTGTGAGCTGGCAAAATCCCACTACAGCCTCGGAACGAACAGGGATAAAATAGCATGCAGCTGTACAAAGCTAAAAGGCATGTTCACTAATGCTAAAAGTTTGGTGTACAAAATGGAAGAACTGGAATTACTGATACATCATGAGGATTTTGACTTTGTGGGAGTAGCGGAGACCTGGTTTGCAGGAAACACACCACTGGCTTCTGGGGGAGGGGTGTGCATGTACGTTAGGAAAGATGTACTGGTGAACACGAGGGATGATATCACTAACAGGGCAATGGAAGGGGTAGAATCCCTGTGGCTGTATCTTCAAAATGAAAGAACAAATTGGAAATGAATAGTGGGCATATGCTACAGGCCTCCTAACGTGAAGAATGAAGACTAGACTGATCTCCTTTTACAGCTAGAAGTGATGGTGAGGCAGGGCAATATTATCATCATGGAGGACTTTAATTATCCAGATATTGACTGGGCAGATGGAGTTGCTCACTCCTTTATGGCCCGGCACTTCCTAAATGTCTTGCAGGACAATTTTGTGTGTCAGTGGATGCCCCAACTAGAAACAAGGCTCTGCATGACCTACTAATCACAAACAACCCAGAGCTAATAGCACAAGGGGAAGTCAGAGATAACAGCGACCACAGAGCAATTCACTGAAAATCACAGGAAAAGTGGACACCAAGGTAGGACAAGCACATTAAAATTCAAGAGAGCAAACTTTACCAAACTGCTCTCTGTACTGCATGATATTAAATAGGAAGCCAGTGTATTGTAATGGGAAACAAATATAAAAGAACTAAGGCTAAACCTGGGTGGCCAAATTCAAGCTTAAAAAGGCACATTAAAGAGAAAAAACTATTTCTTTAAAGAAATATAAGGGCAGGAGGCCACGTCAACATTCCAGCACAACAAAGAATGCAATAAGAAATGTAAAAGTGCAATCAGAGAAGCAAAAATAGACCACGGGAAACACATAGCGGAAGGGAGTAAAAAGAATCTCAAAAAATGTTTAAAATATATTAATAGTAAAAAAGCAAAGTCAGAGCATGTTGGCCCTATAAAGGATGATCAAGGGATGTTGGTTACAAGTGACAATGAGAAGGCAGCTGTATTAAATACATTATTCTCCTCAGTTTTTACTATGGAAAAAGATAGGTATAATAGACAATATGGTATTGTTTGCAACACAGCAGGGAGCATACCCTTGTGGCTAACAGAAGCCAGTGTTCCAAAAAGACTGGAGAAACATAATGTAAACAAATCACCATGGCTTACACCCGAGCGTCCTCAAAGAAGTCAGCCAGGTCATTGCTAAACCGCAATTCCTAATCTTTAAGATAAGCTTACTGACCGGAATGGTGCCAGGGGATTGGCGAAAGCTTAGTGGTACCAATACTCAAGAATGGGCCGAGATACGTACCTGTAAACTACAGGCCAGTCAGCCTAATATCAATAGTTTGTAAACTATTAGAGAGGGAATGATGAGAGACCATATCCACAAATTTGCAGATAAGAATAGTATCATTAGTAGTAACCAGCATGGATTTATGAACCATCATTCTTACCAGACCATTTTGAGTCTTTATTCAACCTTACCAACTATGAAACTATGATATAGAGACCTATTTGTGTTTAGGTTTGAGGTCAATGCAAGCAATAGACATTAGCAATCAAGAGCCAGGCAGGAGATAAAGCAAAGTGACAAAAAGTAAGCAGATCCAAAGCCAAGCTGGTGGTAGACCAGACTATCAGGACAGGCAGGCAGGATGCTGAAGCTTATTGGACTGGACAGAAACTTTTTGATCATGCACTGACACAAACATGTTGGTTGTCTCCCACAAGAGTGAGCTGCCAACCTGTTACATTCCAAAAGGTAACATGGCTTCCAAAATATTGTATTAATAATAAAATGTGCTTTTTGCATCTGCTCATTTTGTCATCTATTGCATAGTGTCTCTAGAACAGCTTTCCCTGCTCCTAGTCCCTGTCTCCTGATGATACTACCAATGCAATCTAGTAATTGAAAACAGGAGTGAACAGGGTATACCTATCCATTTTCTGATGAGGCTCCAGTGGGGCTAAAAGAACAGAGTGTGCCTTGCACAATGTTTAGAGATGCTCTGCTGTTTCTAACAGCAATTAAACAGTATGAAAAATGTATATTTTTTACTGATTTACCTTGTCATTTTAAATTGTGCTAATAAATACCTTTTGGACACTCAAATGTAAGAGTTTAAATATAGGTTCACTTCAATAATGCAAGCACACTGGCCAACCCAGTAAAATAGTAATGGTTGTGGGGCACAGCAGTCCAAATTGATTCTGGACAAATCAATTATTTCCTCAGAGATCAGTTGCACATTGTTGAACACTTTTTTTTCTGGTCTAATTCTAACCAGGTAGATCTGGCAATGATAATCTAGTGTCTAAAGGTGACCCAAATGCCCCTGTCCTTTGAAATGCAGCTTTTCTTCTGTTGACACATAACGTGTCATATCTAGCTGTTAGGACCTTATGACAACTGTGAAAATGAACAAAGAAACTCACGGCTTAGAAACATTTTTTGAGGTGTATTTACAGCTTGTCTTGTAGTCAGGGGTGTTGCTAGGTCTTCAAAAGATCTGTGGCTAGAGCCCATAGCAGCGGTTACCAACCTTTTTGCAGACCCAGGGGACGCCGGTGGTAGGCAATTTTTCGCAGGCAAAGGCTGGTGTTGGCGTTTCAATCATCATGGCACCATGGTTGATATGGTGTCAGAGTGATCGAAGCACTAATATATAATGAAGTGGTTCAACTCACCATAATGCAGAATCAGTGGGAGCCTTGGGCGTGTCACTTGCCACATCTCCTGCCACCAGATACAGCATGTCACTTGCCACCGTCGCCTGTCACCAGATGCAGCTTTTTTGAGGGGGAGCACATAAGTCACCTGGAGATACTGCGAGCACTCAAGTCACCTCTAGGTTTTTGCCATACCCCTGAGCATAACCAGACTCACACCTATATATGAACTGTCATTCACCCATCTATATGTGAACTGCTTCCTTATTACACATACGGATGTATATATGCGTTTCGAGTGTGGTTGATCCTTTGGACTCTGTCACACCCCCATATTATGGTTACTGTGTTTGGGACTTTCTGACACACATATTTTTTTTGGGTCCCTCAGATCTTTTTTGGATGTGTTTCACCTTTATCACTTTTATCATCATTACTATTATTATATTTTTTTGGATGCTGGATGCAATATCACTAGATACTCACTCATATTTGTTGAATTGTGGGTATCACTTTTCATGCACTTTTTTTATGTAATTGCTAGGACTTACATGCCACACAATTATTCCACAGGTTTGCAAATATACATATAGCAGGTACCTCTAAGTTGTACTTTGTAGTTATTATACCAGGGGCCACTCTGCACGGTAGTTCACTTACACAATTTCTAGGGTGTATTCTCTTTTCACACACCTATATTCATATACCCCATAGGATTACCTCTATATGAGGCACCGATATACTATTTCAGGCTGGGGTATTAGGATCTGTGTACTGGTGCAGTCTGCACATCCACGGTGCAGTCCTCCTACTCCCCCTATATACATCTGTGTGCCATCAGGTAGCACCACACACCCCATTAATCATTTGTTCCTTCATCATTTAGAGTTCCCCTAGGGGAGCCCTATTAGGGGAGGCAGCAACCTTTTGTACGTACCCTCATCCTAAGCGCGGTCTTTTCCTTTAAACGTTAATATCCCACATTGAAGTGGCCCGGCTGTGAGGGCAGAAGAGTGGTGACGTGGAGTGGGAGGAGAGAGATGATGTCATCTCTGCTCGTCTACCCGCTCGTCTCTGTCCTCCATCTCTAATGCAGCCCGCCTGCCCACTCACCCGCCCACCGCAGCTGCAACCCCCTGGGACTCGGGGCTATGGGCTCCAGATTCGGGGCTACAGCCTCAATAGCCACCCCCTGGCGATGCCTATGCTTGTAGTAATCATAACTTCCAACTGTCCATCTTTTGCAGACTTTCTCACAATTAGACCCAAATCGCTATGTCCTTCACCTACTCAAGCCTGATGCACACAACTGTATCAATAATTTTACTAGCACACCTGTTTGCCAACTATCCCAGTAGTGAGTCTGGTACAGAGAAAAGGTGGTATGGTTTCTAAGCTTGTGATTAACATGTTTTTACTGGTTTCAGAAAACAGAGAAACACCTCACACAATTGCTGCATGGCTCCAATGTAAAAAGTATACAATTGTATTAAGAACTTTACTATAAACAATACTTAGTACAAAATAATCATTAGCCCATAAAAAACTTTTAGAATAGTCCCATACAACATACCAACAAAGTCATCTCACCACTATAACAATAAGTATTAATAATAATAAAAATGTAAAGGGTATATCCGCGCTAGGAACTAAGGTTAATAAGCAGCTGTGCACTATAACCGCGCAGCGCTAAACAATAAAGTGCATTCGTGCGAATACAGGCAAATATCAAAATATATGAATGTGCAGATAATCAACAGTATATAAACAATAATAACTGTGACTAAAGTTTGAAGACACATATGCTAAATTACATCACATGTGAAAAAAAGTGCAATTGTGCAAACAAAAAGTTCATATAAAGCTGGATTCCATCAAAGAAAGTCTCATGAAGAAGAGAGTGTTTGGAAATGACGATCAAACACCTGAAGGTGTGACACCCATCACCATAAAAAAATGGAGGCTTACTAGAAAGCTAGCGATCCCTCTTACTCAGAGAGGTCACACAGCACTTGGTTGGATCTCAGATCCACTGAGAAAGAAGTCCGGATGTTTCTCTTCTATGGCCATGGATGGTATACACCGGGAGGTTCACAGCAACTCAGGATGCAAGATGCAGTGTAGGAAGCCTCGATATCAGAGTGTTGAGGGAAATAAAAGGACTCCACACAGTGTGATACTGTCTCAACATCCGGTTTTTTAAGCAGTACACTTACATAAAAGTCCAAGCTAAGATCATGTCACAATCAACAGATCAAACAGATAAAATCCTTGTAAGTTCCAAGCAGTGATCGCACAAGTGCGGCAGCATGTGTGGGATAGCTACATACACATGCTGCTGCACTTGTGCGATCGCTGCTTGGAACTCACAAAGATTTTTATCTGTTTGATCTGTAATTTAGCATATGTGTCTTCAAACTTTATTCACAGTTATTATTGTGTATATACTGTTGATTATCTGCACATTTGTATATTTTGATATTTGTCTATTCGCACGAATGCACTTTATTGTTTGGCGCTGCACTCTTTTTAGAATTAATAATAATATGTTAATTTATATTATAAATCTCCCAGAATTGTTATTAAAAATAATCAACACTGTCTGGTATAAGACCCAGATAAAAAGAGAAGGAAAATTGGGACTTTGTATGAGGCAATGACTGAAGGGGTTCATATACCTCCATTCCTGTTACATGTAAAGAGGGAAGGGGGATTAGTGTGACTTTATATGAAGCACATAACTGAATGAACGAACCAATAGGTAAATATTGTATGTTTAATATACACCTTAATGACAGTAAAAAATGTATATAAAATAAGTCTCAATAAATATCATCTAAATAATTCATATATATATATATATATATATATATATATATATATATATATACACACACAAGTATTCCAACATGATACATATTGCAATGGACAATGGTATGTATACCCAGAAATCAATAAAGGCATAATCACATAAAAACATGATAATATATAGGAACAGTTCATTAGTATAAGATAAAAATCTGGTATTATACACATAGGGGTTGATTTACTAAAGGCCAACAGACTGTGCATCTTGGAAAGTGCAATTGCACTCTGCAAGTGCAGTTGCTCCAGAGCTTAGTAAATGAGGTAAAGCTTCACTTTGCAAAGAATACCCAATCACATGCATTTTTGCTTGCACATGATTGGTTGATGAAAGTCAGCAGAGCTTCTGCTCATTTACTAAACTCTGGAGCAACTACTCTTGTCATGTGCAACTGCACTTTCCAAAGTGCACAGACAATTTGCCTTTAGTAAATCAACCCCATAGTTGCTGTGACGTAGCATCATAGGAAAGCTCTATGTGTTTCGTGGATAACTTCCACTCATCATGAGCAGATGCAATTTAGCTGTATCTATAATAGAATATAAATTCCAGGGTAGTATAATGGTAGGTAAAAAAGGGGGGAAAGGGGAAAAGAGGGGGAACAACAAAGGATCCCAACCACTCTTACCTAAAAGTAGTGTATAGGTTAAAAATATAGCTAATGTCAAACTGGGGGCGGCTCTGGCTTTCCTCATCCCCGGAAACTGCGATGCGCACCGGGCCTTCCCCTCCTCTCCTGAACTATTTAGATGATTGGGGACGGGCAGGCACTCGATGCAGATCAACGCCACACCCACATGCTGAGCATGTTGCGTCATTTGTGATGCCGTGCCGACGTGTTGTTTACCCAACTGCTTACATCGCAAGGGAGGGTTCCTATTTTTCCCCCCTGATTCTTTTCTTTTTTTCTCTCCTTTTTCCTTTTTACTGCTATTCACCCTTTCTTTTCTCTTGTTTACACAGTAGCTTGTAATTTTCTATATATGACTCCCTGTGATCATCAGGCAAATCAAACAAAGAAGCTTTTCTTTCTGGAAAACATCTTATGACATGTTCTTGGTGGCCATTTGTCGACACCACCGTTGGTAGTGCTTCATTTTTTCAAAATTTTGCATGATAGGTATCGCATAAAGCAGTTGTCGTCCATATGACTCCTATGGTTGTCAGTATCCATGTTTTGTTGCTATGATATGTTTTTTCTATTTATCTTTTAGTAAGACAAATTTATGACTGCATATACTCCTACCAATAACCCCGACGAAGGTGCTTGAATCAGAAACGCAGTGGGTACCGGAGACACTACTTTGTACCGGAGAGTAATTTTTTCATGTAATCTGTCATGTTTTCTGTCTTTTCTTTTTCTTTTTGAAAAATATGTTTTTTGATATGTCTTTTTAATGATCATTGTGTGTCAATCGTCGCTCAGGCACTGGTGCCGCCTTCCCATTAACTATGCAGTGTGACATTGGTGGTGACCTTTGGCTGATTTACATATACCACACCCTTATGGAGCTCACAAATGATTTGCTTTTTGCATCTCTTACACACTCTGCACTACTCTGGAGGAACCTTTCTATTCAAAGTTGAAGGCACTATGTGGTTTATATTGCCCACTCACCAGCATCTATACAGTTGCATAATATCCTCTGATTTCAATAGTTCTAAATTACTGACTTGGAACAAGCAAGTCAAAAACAAGTCAAAACTTCAGGTGAGAGATACCAAAGTTTTCGAGGCCACTAAATGACAGCCATGCTGCTCTCAAAATAAGTCAGCAACTAGCATGTTTTTTTCAGTCTAAATATAAACATACATTTTGATGTTTGACTTATAAAAGAAACACCATAGACACTTGTCCAAAATCTGGACTCTCTCTCTCTCTGTCATCGTATATTTCTTCTCTGTCAGACTGTCACTAAACAGTAAAAGTTTACAAAAAATAAATATAGCTTTCTAAGCAATTGTACTGATGATACTATATTCAGTAACCTAACCAGAGTAAGAAGATCAAATTTGACCAAGATTAATGCATTGCTAACATTGAAATAGCATGATGTCAGCATCGTTTGACATTTGTTTTCCTCCAATGTTTATAACAGTGATTTTGTTCTTTCATTACTGTTATTATTTGCTTATAAAGCAGCAACATGTTCTGCTCCTTCTGACATCCTTTTTGGTACAATACTAAAAGTATGAACTTAGTCAGCTAAAATTTAATAAAAAAAAAAAAAAAAAAAAGGAACAATTGAAAGAGGAAAAAAAAGTGTTGGTTGTGTCACCTATGATAAAATGCCCCGAGGCTGCAGCACTCACTAAAATGTAACTACCACCAGTGTATGAAGTTTCATCCTGTGGCCTTTTTCCCTTTAAGATTTTAGCCGCCAAAGTTCCCAAGGACATGACAGATGGATATAAAAGTCAGGCATGCAATTACAGGGACAAGGTGACTGCTGATCCATGTATGATAAAGCCATCTGATCTGCCATAAATCCATCACACAATACAGCTCAGGATATCATTGTGTAGTTTGCTGTAAGATTCAGTATAAATTTAGGAAAGCTGCCACCAGACAGAGCACAGTCATTGTGACCATACACGTTGCTGCTGTTCTTCATGCTCATGAGCAGCTATAAAATTTGAATGATTAGATATAAGTTTTGGTGTTTATTGCTAAATTACCAAACAAAATGAAAGCATTGCTAAAGGTGAGAAAACTAGGATTTAACCCTGGTCATGCCAATTCACCATCAATGGATAGCCACAGCATTATGAATTTCAGCAATTTTAGTTATTGGTATGTAGCGCCCACCTACTTAGGTGTGTGCTAAAGTAGTCAGATAGGGTTAGTGTCAGTCAAAATTGCCAGTGTTTTGCTCTGTTGGTTTAAACCTGGTTGGGTTAAATTGGTTGGGAGAAATTAAAGAATAGAAGGAGGGTGTGACCACCTGTACTCTGTCTGATTGATGCCCTGTTCTTCCAGTGAGAGGTTCTGGAGGGAGCATGGGTTGCACACAGGATGCAGTTTGTGTAGGTCACCCTGAACCAATCGTTAACTTGAATGGGCAGGGGCTTCCAGGCCTATATAAACTGTGGGTCACATGGGAGGATTGGGAAATGTAAGAGAAGAAGACAGCATGTAGAGGCTGGTGCAGCTCAAGAGCTCTCCCCTCTGGGGAGAGGAATGTGCCATGCGGGAGGAGAAATCGAGGAGACATCAGGAGGAAACTGCTACGTCTAACAGGAGGAAACTGCTACGACTAACAGGAGGAAGACTGGGTGTTCAACATTCTGTGGCAAATATTGACTGTAGACAAGGAGTACAAGTGAGTGGAAACCCAGGGAAACAGTAATTCCAAAGACTGAGGGTGTTAAAGTGCGGGTCTTAAAGGAGGAGGTGCAGACCTTGGGCCTTAGAGAATCAATGCCTCAAAAAAAGTGTTGGAGTGCGGGTCAATCAAAAGGTCTGTGCAGGGAGTTGGGCCTTAAAGAATTAACACCCTGGAGAAATCCAATCAGTCAGCCTAAGAACTTTATTCAGAGTAACGTTCTTTGGACATAATTTCGAAGTGCTGTACGGTTGGGAAGTAGCAGTAAACAGGAGGGAGTATAACCAGAAGCAAGTGCAGATTAAGAGTTATTCAGTGTGGTTCTATATAATCTGGACATGTGAAGCGGGAAGTGGCTGTCAAAAGGAACCAAAGATGTAGAGGCAGCTCATACTTCTTGAGGATACAGACTGTACATATTGCACATTCTTTTCTGCCATGCATCGAGAGAAAGGAATAAAGTTAATGTTTTACTGTTCTGGAGTGTTTGCTGTATGATTCGTGCAGTGAAGGGGTAATGAGGCCACACTACAGGAAAGAACGAACTAACTAGCATCTCCTACGGGGGTAGTGCGCTACCTGGGGGTCCCACCGAGATTTTACTTTTCTGTTAGTCCGTTACCCCTAGCAACTCCAGAAACAGAATCTGCAAACCAGTGACTGTATTCCGGATAGTCCCAAGGGACCATCGCAGACGGCACCTTGCCATTTGTACAGAGGTGTAGGGCATGGGTACAGCGTCAGCATCACCACTGTTTGCTCAAAATTTATCCTGCTACACAGAGGAAAATGTAATGGGAGTTGTGGATGTCGCTGTTGCCCTTGGAAACATGGACACAGGGGGTGGTGTGGCCGGAGACTATGCAAGGAACATGTCTCTTACAGTTGGGACATCACAAGAGACATTTTCACTGTGAAACAGTAGTTGCTGTTTAACCTGCAATTCTATTGTGTTTGCCGCCAGGGGTCGCTGGCGTACACCATAGAAATCAAGAGCTACAGTTCCTCGCGCGCTGGACCAGCGAGAGAAGGGGGTGGAGCCTTGCCCTAGAGGAAAGGTTACCATCGTGCCACGCATTGTACTCACAGCAGTGGAAGATGGCATGAAGCTTTACCAGCCCGCCGGCCATGCAGCAACCTACTGAGATGCAGGATCTGATCCAAAGCGATACCGGCATACGGCTGGAACTCACCGGTGGGTTGGCGCTCAGTGTAGTGGATGGAGTAGAGAGACTTTGCCTAATCTGTCCCGATTGTCAGAGGCCTACCCTGGGTGTGAACGCCTGGGCCTGGTGCGGCCATTGCAGTGCACAACTGACGCGGCTGGGACCTAAACAGCAGGAGGTGAAGTACTTTCATGCCAACAGCACCACCAGACTCTGCACGCCCCAAGCCTTGAACCTCCGAAGGGCCAGAGAGGGCCAAGCAACATCGGAGATTGCGGCAGAGGAGAGCCAGACCAACATTCCACCGCCAGAGGAGGTAGGATAAGCAGGGGAGGCCTGTGACTTGGCTAGGGACCTGCAGACTGTGGGTGTTGTAAGGCAGTCCTTGGGAAATGTCCCTGAAGAGCTGGTCACTTGTAAGCCCTCTGTGGAACTTGTCCAGAAGGAGCCACCATTGTCAAAGCGGGATCCCTTAGGTGAGCTGGACAGGGGAAGCAGAGGCCGGGCCATAGATTGGGGTTCGCCTGAAGTGCTGGATCAGTACGGATCTTTGGAGCACCTGTTCATATGGTCCTCACTAGAGGAGGGTGGTTCAAGTGGAAAAGAGGACTGGTTTTTAGAGAGCTCCACATCCCTAAGTGCTACCTCCGGGGCTCCGGAAAGCATTGCCACCTTCTCAGCACCCCCAGCACCCCTGAACAAGACATCCAAGGAGGCATTGCACACTGGAGTACGCACGTTGTTCTGCCAGGGCAGGGAAGGCCCAGGGAACTACCGAGGCTGTCCCGATTCCAATGGGATGTACAGAAAAGAGTTGCTCACAACTGGGGACTTGAATACCCCTATGTCTCAGGTTATGGATATAGTTGAGGCTTCCCGGGAAGGATGGGAGCAGGACCTTGTTTGGGATTATCTACACGTCCCCAAACCACAAAGAACCCCTGACCATGAACAGTGGATGAGGTTTCAGGACATTTTCAAAGAATGGCGACAGGGAAGAGCCATTTACAAGGACAGAGTGATGGTGCAGAAACCTGGAAAACATACCCAGTCATACTCTGTTTCGGTCAGAGGGGAAGGGGACACTCGCCAAAGGTTGCCGGACCCCCAGTACTATCTGTAAAGTGATCTACAGAAGTACTGGAATTATCCTGAACTGCAAGTGGGCAGAGGGGATAGGGTGGAATATCCCAAGGACTTCCTATACAGAGCAACAACACCAGTGCCTGCCTGGCCAGTATGGGCACTATTCTGCTGCTGTCCCTGTCAATCCCTTTGTTAGTTCCTTGTTATATAAAATGTTATGAACTCCCATTGGAGTCATTCAGAAAGTATTTGGCTCATGGACATAACCTGGCGTGTCAACGAAGGCTCTGTCCTGCAGGAGTCCCCAGGCTCCTTTTGAGGGGATGGTAGTCCTGGTAGTGTTACCCATGCCAAGAAGAATGTTAAATGTGAAGGTAGAATATAGAATAAGATGTGTACCTACTGTATGTATTCTTCTTTTGCAGGTATCTTCTGGAAAGATGGTTGTCGGAGATGCTAATATAGAGGAAGACCTGAAGTAATTAAAACATTTCTCCTTCGGGAGTGGTGTTTTGATTCTTCTTGTATTGACTGTAGTTATAGGGACTCATAGTTAGGAAATTACACAATATTGTAATTGTGATTTTGTGAAGATATTTGTGTTTATTTCTTTTGTGTCACACAACACCGCAAAGTAGGGAAATATGAGATGCCTCGTGTCGGGGGGTATCCCTGGGAACCCCTGGGATGCCCCTGGGAATTAGCTACAACACCAGCCATACAAACCATCAACTATATATACCACAGCTACTATCTGGGATTTCCTTTTCATACATCCACTACTGGTTTTTGATCTTATGCCGTGTTTCGAGGTTCTCCATCTCAGCTTCCAGGGTTGACGTTCTCTATAATGTCTTTTACCTGTGATATTATCTACACATGTACTCTGAGATTACAAATAGGTGAGAATGCTTGGGACCTTTGTGTTCCACTTTCCCCGTTATGTTTAATATATTTTTATTACTATACTCATTTGGTAATTATATTTCATTATAGATACCCCTCAACTATGCATCTGCTCCTGACCAACATTTGCATTTTACCGTATTCTATTTTAATGAACCAATCCACCACTGTTTTTTATACCTTTATATTGCTTTTGCTAAAATTGGGGTTTACACACCTAAGTTAAGACAATGTATATTATTGAATTGGTTATGTATTGATGTGTGATGGTTTGATCTTGCCGATCGATGTTTATCAGTGTATTATATTATCATATTTTTTTTTTTTTATAATGAATCTACCATGTACTACTATGTATCGCTTGAGATCTACTCACTGTGGCCCATTGATACATTATTATATCAATTTACTATGTAATACTTTATAGGTGTATGTATCAACTCTGCAATCAATAAATAATGTGTATACTGATTGGCTCATACAACTTAGTGATCTGCTTCATTTAAAGTCCCACCATTTAGTTTTGTTTCTTTTCTCAATGCATCAGGGATGGAGGTGTATGTGTAGCTCACTACCTCATTTAAAGTCCCACTTTAGCCTAAGGGTAACTTGTTTTTCATATAGACCCATTCAAAATGCCTGGCCTGAGCTTGCATAGCTCCAAAATGTCCATCATTTGGAGGGAGTGACAATCTTTTGAAGTTGAATCCCTCTGTCTCTTTCCTCCCTAGTTTTCCTTCTTTTTGGTCTGACCTATTTAAAAAATGTGTGATTGAACTAACAAATGAGTTAAAAATATGCTAAACTAAACATTTTACCCAGCCTGCAATTGATATGTTATTTTCAAAAGCCAGTATAAATGAAAGGCAGGGGTGAAAAAGCACTTATAGGTTTACCCAACTATTTTTTTACATATTAAGTATTTTTGACCCATGTAATTGGGGGCATGGCAGAGGTGTGTCCTTTGCCTGAAAAGCATCTCTCTTTCTCATCTCAGAAAGTTGGAAGGTATGAGCTTGTAATAGTTTTACTACAATTGCCACCAATGTTAAGGGTTTTAAAGCGGAGAGCCTATAAGAGGTCCATCAACCTCTGCCCCCCCATCACACACACACTAACACACACCTGTTGAAAACCCTAATCCTTTATTAGTGGCTATATACACTCCCCTTTACAATTGTATTCATACAAATGGTTAAAGCTGGACATAAACCTACTACAAATGCATAGCACAAAATAATTTACTTAAATGGCTTCCCTGCAGTAACTGCACACCATGTAAATATACTATTAATAAGTAGTATCTAAGAAGGGGTAATAGATCCCCTTGACATATATGGCGTCCAATTTAATTATACAGCGTTATTCCTCTACAGGTCTAAATCAAGGAGTGAAACAAGATATACCAGGCATAAACCTGGCTCTTGAAAGTGCACTGGTCCAGACAGCTACAGGAGGAGAGGATTTATTGCATGGTGAAATGCCTTGGATTGAAGCCCCAACTCACACCAGGTGAAATTTGCCTTCCGTAACTTGTAGGAAACACAAATTCAGAGATACTAAAAACACCTAGCCTTCAACAGCCAAGGAACCATGAAGAAGGATGGCAAACCGGTCCTTGGGGCAGAAAATCCCGACAATCCGACAGAGCACACGTGCCATCTGCCAGGAGTCTTTACAGATCAGTGTACCACATCCACCTCGTTCAGTCAGGAGCAATGAGGATCACTGGAATGCACCTTCATTTTGATCCTGCTAAGTTAGCAAGTCATAACATGAGCAGTTGTTGACTGACATCAGGAGGTATCTTTATTTAAGCGGAGGTCCACCCACCGCTGCAAAAATGAAAAGCCAGCAGCTGCACATACTGCAGCTGCTGACTTTTAATAATAGGACACTTACCTGTCCAGGAGTCCAGCGATGTCGGCACCGCAGCTAATGTTTCCATCAGCTGTCGGGTGCATGCCGCCTCCATTGCGAGTAAGGGAACCTGGCAGTGAAGCCTTACAGCTTCACGCCGGGAACCCTACTGCGCATGCGCGAGGCTCCGCTCCTCTCGCCTACTGGCCCAGTGACCGTGGAAGGAGAAGGGAGAAGGAGGGAGCCCGGGCGGTAACATCAGTACCCACGGCTGAGGCTCCCGGAAGTGGGAACAGGATACCTGTGAAAGACGGGTATCATCCTGTCGTCGTCCCCCCCCCCCGAAAGGTGCCAAATGTGGCACTGGAGGGGGAGGAGTACAATGAGCGGAAGTTCCACATTTGGGTGGAACTCCACTTTAATGACTATAAATATACCTGGGTATATGTGAACAATTCCACCGGGACTCTTAATTGGCTCTTTCCAATAATACCTGTTTGTACATTGAATGTGTGTACTATTATTAATCTTGCAGTAGTTTCTATGCTCCAATTTACTTACCTAATTACTGATTAGATTGCTGGTTATTTTCTCAGGAAGAGAATCCCCTCTGTTCACAGAGGCCTTGTCCTGGGTGGAGATACTGTCAACTCCTCTTTTATCAAACCTACGTTTCCGCTTAGCGAAGATTCTGG
Organism: Aquarana catesbeiana; assembly: GCF_042186555.1. Classification (NCBI taxonomy): domain Eukaryota; kingdom Metazoa; phylum Chordata; class Amphibia; order Anura; family Ranidae; genus Aquarana; species Aquarana catesbeiana. The sequence goes on along the minus strand of NC_133324.1, from coordinate 315,353,288 downwards.
TTCTCATATGTACGGTACCTACAGGTTTAGTGCGCTATCCTCTTTGAGGAAGGCCTTTTGTCATAACCCCCAACCCAAAAGATGGCTACACAAGGAAAGGTCAACAGTAGTGGAAATTTTTTTCAGATTTTAATTATGGTGTATTTTTGATGAGCACATAGTTACATAGATATATAGTAGGTGAGGTTGAAAAAAGACACAAGTCCATCAAGTCCAACCTATGAGTGCGATTATATGTCAGTATTACATTGTACATCCCTGTATGTTGCGGTCATTCTGGTGCTTATCTAATAGTTTTTTTAAACTATCCATGCCCCCCGCCGAAATCACCGCCTGTGGAAGGGAATTCTACATCCTTGCCACGCTTACAGTAAAGAACCCTCTGTGCAGTTTAAGGTTAAACCTCTTTTCTTCTAATTTTAGTAAGTGGCCACGTGTCTTATTAAACTCCCTTCTGCAAAAAAGTTTTATCCCTATTGTGGGGTCACCAGTATGGTATTTGTAAATTGAAATCATATCTCCTCTCAACCGTCTCTTCTCCAGAGAGGATACGTTCAGTCCTCGCAACCTTTCTTCATAAGTAATATCCTCCAGACCCTTTATTAGCTTTGTTGCCCTTCTTTGTACTCACTCCATTTCCAGTACATCCTTCCTGAGGACTGGTGCCCAGAACTGGTCAGCATACTCCAGGTGAGGCCGGACCAGAGTCTTGTAGAGTGGGAAGATTATCGTTTTATCTCTGGAGTTAATCCCCTTTTTAATGCATGCCAATATTCTCTTTGCTTTGTTAGCAGCAGCTTGGCATTGCATGCTATTGCTGAGCCTATCATCTACTAGGACCCCCAGGTCCTTTTCCATCCTAGATTCCCCCAGAGGTTCACCCCCTAGCGAGTAGATTGCATTCATATTTATGACACCCAATTGCATTATTTTACATTTTTCCACATTAAAACGAATTTGCCATGTAGTTGCCCACCTCATTGATTTGATCAGATCTTCTTGCAAGGTTTCCACATCCTGTGGAGAAGTTATTGCCCTGCTTAGCTTAGTGTCATGCGGAAATACAGAGATTGAGCTGTTTACCCCATCCTACAGGTCATTTATAAACAGATTAAACAGGATTGGTCCCAGCACAGAACCCTGGGGGACCCCACTTCCTACCCTTGACCATTCCGAGTATTCCCCATTTATCATCACCCTCTGAACTCGCCCTTGTAGCCAGTTTTCAATCCAGGTACTCACCCTATGGTGCATGCCAACGGACCTTACTTTGTACAGTCAACATTTATGGGGAACTGTGTCAAATGCTTTTACAAAATCCAGATACACCACGATACACCTGTGGTCAGTTTTCAATCCAGGTACTCACCCTTTGATCCATGCCAACAGACCTTCGTTTGTACAGTAAACGTTTGTGGGGAACTGTATCAAATGCCTTTGCAAAATCCAGATACACTACGTCTACGGGCCTTTGTTCATCTAGATGGCAGCTCACCTCCTCATATAAGATTAATAGATTTGTTTGGCAAGAATGATTTTTCATGAATCCATGCTGATTACTGCTAATGATACCGTTTTCATTACTAAAATCTTGTATATAGTCCCTTATCATCCCTTCCAAGAGCTTGCATACTATTGCTTTACATACACATCCCTTCCCTCAAGAAGCTTACAATCTAAGGTCCCTAGCTCACATGTACATACATACCCAAGCCAATTAGCCCTCCAGTGTGTCTTTGGAGTGTGGGAGGAAACCAGAGTGCCCAGGCAAGTACAGGGAGAACATTAAAATTCCTTGCAGATACAATCCTGGCTGTTTTTTTTTTGATGAACACCAAGTAAGTTTATGTTCTATTAATACCCCATTTTTGTAAACTCTTCATTGTGTTATGTCCATGAAATGTTAAACTGCCTTCCATTTTATGTGGTGTTTGAGGTTGAGAGTTGTCAGCTCCATGGCTAATGGGGAATGGAATGGTAGGAGGTGAATGGTGGAAAGATTAGTTTTAAAGACCACTTATTGACACAGTTTCCTTGCTAAGGCTAGCAATGACTGTGGATCAGGCTGCGATTGTGGTTATAAACCCATTCATGAGTCATGATGGAGTCAGGAGCCTGACCCACCACAGTATATCAGACTTAATAGCCTGCACTAAAAGTAACATGCATCTCCTGCAATCATGCTGCTGCTTTTGCCTTTCAGTCACAGAGTGCTCCAGCTGCAGGACTTTGTTACCCACGGGTGGTAGATGGCATAATGTCAATGCATAGGCAGTCTACAGGCAAAGGATAAATCATAACCAGGTAGGCCAGGCAAAATTTTTTCCTCCATTTCCCTCTCCTGTTGGGCACCAGTACATTACATTCCAGCAACCATTTTCTTATCCTATACTTGTCATCATTACATCAACCAATTCCCATTCCCAAACCACTTCGTCTGCTGATGGCTGTCTATGGCTCTGGAGATCCTCAAATGTTTTCCGGCTTGGAGCCAGCTGTACTTCCATTCTGTAGTCATTTCTTGGCTGAGAAGTGTCTTTTGATTCTGTTATCACTTGATGGAGCCATCATGACACATTTTGCTTCCACAGCCAAACTGTTGTCACTAAGTGAATCATTGGATGGGTTACACACCAAGCATTGATTCACTAAATTATTGATGATTTTTAACTTAAATTCACACTGATTTGACCACTTCATCCCTGCTTTACCTGCCTGGTGTACCTATTGTCACTAATGTCAAAATACACTTATCATGCCCCCCACTCCCTTTCTTTCCTTTATCCCCCTCTAACTAAGTCTTAGTAAATGGAGGCTGTGGGGCTGGGAACTGGCTTGTATAGCCAGCTCTTATTCTCACGCCTTTCATGACCTGCTGATCGACCTGATTACAAGTATTTCTGACGTTCTCGCCCTTTTGGATTAACTACGACATAGTTCCCTTGAAAATGATTCTAGAAATGTAGATTGTTGTTAACAAACAAACATGGTTTATGCCTTATGCCCTCATTGAGAGGTCTTTGCAATTTTCATATCATAAATATTAGATGGAATTGTTGCCTTATAATACACATTTCTATCTCTCTCTATTCACCTACATGATACGATGTATTTGGAACCATTTTTGCTGTTCTTCTCTGTACTGCCTGTTAAAACCTTCAATAAAATGTTTATGCAAAAACAAAAAAAAAACACTTGTCATACATGGAGAAAATTATTACAACAAAGCACAAGCCACCCTCTGCTGTCCAAGATTTTTGACAACAATGAGACTTCTATTGTGCTGCAGTTCTTTCTACTGAAAAAAAAAATTGTGAAAGACTTTTGACTTAAGCTGGCCATAGACGGTTCGATTTGAACCATGTATGCATATCGACTTGGATACAACCAGCATGTCAGATTTTTAGCATGTTATTATTGCCAATGGCTATAGCCGCTAGCAAAAATCTCCTGGCAGGGATGGCCGCCCGTGCCCCCCCCCCTTCGGGAGAACACAATAGGGATTCCTCAATGGGAGGAATTCCCCCATCACCACTGACTGTGTTGATGGGGGAATCAAGTAATTTCCTCAGCTGGTTCAGCAGGAACCAGCCGTGATTTAAACCATGCATGGGAAAGAAAACTGCACCATATATGGTCCACTTTAGTATTATTCTCCAAGTTTCTGATGGTTTTGATAATGCTCTCTTTCTATAGTGCTACTGCACCATGGAAAAACTCCATAAAATATTTTATTTTTGTCTCATTCTATTTAATTGTGGACCTTGCTGCTAGTTTGTGATATTGGTGTTGATGGTGCTATGCTGTGGTATTGCTGCACTTAGATTTCTATTGTCTTTATTGTAAGTCTCCCTGTCAGATCTAAGGCTGGCCATACACAGAGTGAAAGAAATTTGCTCAATTCCCCCATCAACACAGACAGTGTTGATGTGGAAATCCCTCCTGCTGGCCCATAGTCTTCTCCCTGTGGGGGGGGGGGGTGAAGCCATCCCCACCGGTTGTATCCAAGTTGATCAATCGATCAGGAAGGGGGGAGAAGCCGTCCCCACCAGGTGAAGACAGTAATTATTACTAGTGTCTATAGCAGCCGCTAGTGATTATTGCAAGTAAAACCCAGCATGCTGGTTGTATCCAAGTTGATTGATCGATCAACTTGGTGAATGCATGGTTTAAATCACGGCTGGTTCCTGCTGAACCAGCTGAGATTCGAACTGTGTATGGCCTGCCTAACATGCTGATTGTGCTAATGCTGCTGATGAACACAAAACATATGCAGACTAATATTATAAAACAATTTATTGCCAACTAAATGCAGCTGTTTTGGGCATGTTGGCCTCATCAATAAAGTGTATGGAGATTTCTATAGAGTTGGGTTGGGGACCAACTAGAAAGTATAACCAGGCACATGTGGTGAGCTAAAAGGACCCAAAAAGAAATCCAGTAAACCAGCTCAATGCACAGCATAGCTTTCTCCCTTTCCATACAAGCCTGAAAAATAAATAGTTTATTCCTCATTTTTAGGATAGTGAATAGTGCCTGTGACAGTTCAAGGGCCTGCCACTATGAAAATGCTTGTAGAAAGGATGTCACACAAATGTAGAGTGTGGGACTCCGGAGAATTGATTATTAGTGGAGAAAACCGTTTTTCCTGCTTTCTCTGGACTTTGGTATTGCCTGATTGGGCTCCGTAGTTGTGAGATTTCAAAGTGAAATGGGAGGAAAGAAATCTCCAACTCATTGTCCAGGTAAACCACAATAAAGGCTTAGGGGCCTTCGCTTAGGCTAATAGACATTGCTATAACTGTAACTACAACCACAACAGCCATAACAGTCCAAACAGCTGCTATGTAGCCTGTGAGCGGGAAGGGCCTCTTTCATGTCTAAAAGGTATTGCAAAACATGTCTTTATATTAATGTATTTTTTCCTTAGATTGTATATAGATTGTCCTATTTCAGCCAACTTTGTTTTGTTTGACCACAAAGCTGAAGCAGCTTGTTTTTGATACAAGGCATAGGTTGAGCACAGCAGACTCTCTGTGTTGCTTTGCCTGAACATTAGGACCATTAAGTGACCCATTCAAAATGCCTGGCCTGAACTCGCATAGCTCCAAAATGTCCATCATTTGGAGGGAGTGACTATTTTTCGGAGTCAAATCCCTCTGTCTCTTTCCTCCCTAGTTTTCCTTCCTTTTTTGCCTGACTTATTTAAAAAATGTGTGATTGAGCTACCAAATGAGTTAAAAATATGCTAAACTAAACATTTTACCCAGCCTGCAAATTATAAAAAGCCAGTATAAATGAAAGGCAGGGGTTAAAGAGCACTTATAGGTTTACCCAACAATTTTTTTTACATATTAAGTATTTTTGGCCAATGTAACTGGGGGCATGGCAGGGGTATGTCCTTTGCCTCAAAAGAATCTCTCTTTCTCATCTCAGAAAGTTGGGAGGTATGAGCTGATAATAGTTTTACTACAATGGCCACCAATGTTAAGGGTTTTAAAGTGGAGAGCCTATAAGAGGTCCATCAACCTCTGCCCCCCCATCACACACACACTAACACACACCTGTTGAAAACCCTAAACCTTTATTAGTGGCTATATACTCTATGTGGCATTCATTGTCTTACTTATTGAAAGTATATGTAAACTCTAATGCCCTGTACACACGGTCGGACATTGATCGGACATTCCGACAACAAAATCCATGGATTTTTTCCGACGGATGTTGGCTCAAACTTGTCTTGCATACACACGGTCACGCAAAGTTGTCGGAAAATCCGATCCTTCTGAACGCGGTGACGTAAAACACGTACGTCGGGAGTATTAAAGAGGCAGTAGCCAATAGCTTTCGTTTCTTAATTTATTCTGAGCATGCGTGGCGTGGCAGTTTGTGCATCGGATTTGTGTACACACGATCGGAATTTCCGACAACGGATTGTGTTGTCGGAAAATTTTATAGCAAGCTCTCAAACTTTGTGTGTCTGAAATTCCGATGGAAAATGTGTGATGGAGCCCACACACGGTCGGAATTTCCGACATCAAGGTCCTATCACACATTTTCCATCGGAAAATCCTATCGTGTGTACAGGGCATTACAATCACTTTCTTTTAATTGCACCCTTTGAGTATGTTAACGAAGATTGAGTAATTCTAGGATGCCCCAGGTGCACTTGTGGGGATACCACATCCTGGTGATGTTATAAATCCTTGTGTTCTGTACTCAAAATTGACTTTTTAGGTGCCCCAGAAAAAGCCAAACCAATACAAAGTTAAATATTACACTCACCTTTACAATTGTATTGATACAAATGGTTAAAACTAGACATAAACCTATCTACAAATGCATAGCATAAAATAATTTACTTAAATAGCTTCCCTGCAGTAACTGCATACCATGTAAATATACTAATAATAAGTAGTTTCTAGCAAGGGGTATTAGATCCCCTCAACATATATGGTGTCCAATTTAATTATACAGCGTTGTTCCTCTACACATTTCATAGGAATCGATGCCTGCTTTCTTTAGGAAGAAAATAAAGGGGCAAGCTGCCCTGTACTCTTTCAGTAAAATAAATTCACTCCACACTGGGCATAATCCCACAGTGAAAAACCATCCAAGGCACCTAGAGGGCAAGAGGCTGGTATTCCCCCTGTGCAGACATGGAAAGCATACAGGGACCCAAATTGTGCACATACAAAAAAGGGGAAAATGGTACACTATCTGCTATGTTATAGATTTTTAGGGGGCTACCCAAGGAGCACAAGGGGTGACCTACAATAAAGGCTTAGTGGCCTTCGCTTAGGCTAACAAGGCTGTGAAAAGGCTCTTCCAGACCCATAGCAAGCTATAGAAGTAGGAACAGATAGCCCAGCCTTCGCACACCTCGCCTGGCCTGAATGGTTAGCAGGTAAAAGCAGCCTCAGATTGATTCATCAAAGCTATGCCCCCATCATGTTTTGCCCCGCCCTGGGGCCTAATTATGGAGGTCAGTGTTCAGGTCTTGCAGGTGACCAGCAGGTGCACACAGCCCTTATAATGAAGAAGAGGTGATCCACTCAGCAGACAGCACTCCATGTTGGAGAGATTCCTTGCCCACAGGACTAAAGAAGTTGGGACATCTGAGCCAGGAGAGCTGGATGAGATGGTCTGAAGGACCAGTGAGAGGAGCAGCTGTGCTGCTGAAGAAAGAGTCAGGTGGCACTGCATTTTTGTTACCTGTTTTGGTGTGTGAAACTGAAATCCCCTGCATGGCAATTTTAGTGAACTCTATTTTTTGTTTTAAATAAAAGTGGGATAGGAAGCCCTAAAAACCACAGTTTGGACTGGCGTTGACTTACTACAAATTACTACTACCACTGAGCTAACGATACCCCATATCACAGGCTATTTAAATCATTCCTTTTTCCCTGGGTCAGCTGTGTGTCTGAAACAATATATTCACAGCTCAGATATCTTGACACATAAGGGTGGACTTTTCCTCCACAAACCCCCCAAAGCCCTGCTGCATGCATTTCTGCATATTAATTTTAAAACATCCTCATATGTAGAAAAAAAATTATTATAGAATTTACATTTGATTTAATCTTACTTCTGGTCTCCTTGAGGCACTGGTGATGAGAAGACAACATTACCAGTGCCTTCCAGGAGAATTGGCTTAAAGGGTAACTTCACTTTTGTGGGTGATAAAAAAAGCAAATAAAAAAAAATAATATAGCATATACAATTGTGACACAAGATATATTGTATTTGAATGTTATTAAAAATTACCTTTCCTTTTCAATCTGCAGCTCTGAATTTTTATGTAAAGTGGAATGCAATATGGCTACCTGGAGGTGTTCTGTACACAGAATGTGTACAGAATGCCCCCTAGATATGTAATTTCCTGCTTGTGTGATTAGTTCCACTGATTTTCCCAGAAGTCTACACTAAGATACAAGTGAGATTTCAGGCATCCCCTGCAACAAAAACGTAAATTTGTGGTGAGATACTCCCAATAGGAAATCACATCTAAAAAGGATGCAGACTCTGCATGCAATTTTCCTCATTAGAGCTTTGCAGGTGCAGCAGCTGATTAACCGCTTGCCGACTGGCTTGCGCCGATCTACGTCGGCAGAATGTCACTCCTGCACAAACTGACATACCTGTACGTCAGTCCGCAAAGCAGGCTAGCGGGCGCTCGTGGGTCCCGTGGACTGGATGTCCCCCGGGGGCCCACAATCACAGCGAGGAGAGGCAGAACAGGGAACTGCCTATGTAAACAAGGCATTTCACCGTTCTGCCTAGTAACATGACAGAGTTCTTCTGTTCCCTGTCATTGGGAACATCGCTCTCTGTCATGTCAGTGGTAGCCCATCCCCCCTACAGTTAGAACATGCTGAGGAAACACACTTAACCTCTAGATTGCCCCCTTTAGCCCTTTCCCTGCCACTGACATTTATAAAGTAATCAGTGGCTATTTATAGCTCTGATCGCTGTATAAATGTCAATGGTCCCAAAATAGTGTCAAAAGCGCAATGTTGCAGTCACGATAAAAATCGCAGATCACCGCCATTACTAATAAAAAAAATAAAAAAATAAAAATGCCATAAATCTATCCTCTATTTTGTAGACCCGATAACTTTTGCACAAACCAATCAATATACACTTATTGTGATTTTTTTTTAACAAAAATATGTAGAAGGATACATATTGGCCTAAACTGAGGAAGAAATTAGTTTTTTTTATATTTTTTGGGGGATATTTATTATAGCAGAAAGTAAAAAAAATTTTTTTTTCAAAATTGTCGGGTTTTTTTTGTCTATAGCACAAGAAATAAAAACCGCAGAGCTGATCACCAAAAGAAAGCTCTATTTGTGTTGAAAAAAAGGACGCAAATTTAGTGTGGGTACAGCGTCGGGTGACTGCACAATTGTCAGTTAAAGAGACGCAGTGCCAAATTGTAAAAAGTGCTCTGGTCAGGAAGGGGGTAAACTCTTCCGGGGCTGAAGTGGTTAATAATTATGAAACCACTTCCATAAGACTTACTATGCACAGGGGCACAGAGAAGTACACAGTGATTTCTTTAGAATAACAAAAGGTAGGAATCTGCAGCAAAGTTTGTTAAAATCCTTGTAATGTACATAGATCACCCAGAGGGGAATGTTTTTTTCTCAACAAAAGTGGAGTTACTCTTTAAACTTGAGCATGCACCGTACCAGTTTGTTATTGTTCAATAACACACCATGCCAGATCTCGTATGGCACATGTGCCATACGAGATCTAGGACTGTTAATTATTGAAGAATAACAAACCCTTATGCCCCGTACACATGATCGAACTTTCCGACAACAAAACCGTGGATTTTTGTTCGAAGGGTGTTGGCTCCAACTTGTCTTGCATACACACGGTCACACAAATGTTGGCCAACAATTACGAACGTAGTGACGTACAATACGTACGTGATATCTCCATTACGAATGCTAGTTTTACAAGACCGAGCGATTCCGGCTCGTACTTGATTCCGAGCATGCGTGGACTTTTGTGCGACTAACTTGTGTACACACGATCAGAAAGTTGTCGGAAAATTTGAGAACCTGCTAACCAACATTTGTTGGCGGAAAGTCCGATAACAAATGTCTGATGGAGCATACACACAGTCGGACTTACCGCCAACAAGCTCACATCCAACATTTCCCGTCGGAAAATCCAATCGTGTGTACGCGGCATTATAATGCATGTGCGAGGCCAGGCAAAGTCATCATTGTTGTGCCAGCACAGAATAAGAAAGAGGCCAGCCATGGATTACTTTTTTTTTTTTTTAATAACAACTTGGGTTTCCTATCTGCACTTAGGGCAGCCCAAGTGTACTGTAAGAAACATAAAAGAAGGAAGCAGGTCTCTATTGCTAATTTTATTGGTTTTAAAATTAAGATTGCATTGCTGTTTTCAAGTGTAATAAGAGAGGAGGTCTGCTTTAATAGATGTTTGTTAAGGTGAAAAGAGATATATATTTAGAGAGAGATTGCTGCAGTGCAATTACAAGTTCCAAGGACTAAGATTTATCTTATATGGGGGGGGGGGGGGGGGCACTTATATTATTATTATTATTTTTTGCCACAATTTTTTCTCACAGATAGTTGCTTGTGATTACTGCTTTACATGCATATAAGGTATCAAATGATATTATTAACATAGGGTAATAAATTATGGTATTGACTTAAGCAAATGAATGTGGCTTGGACTGTCTAGAGAACAGCTTTCATGGTAATGTGGTAATAGAAGAGCAATGATCTGCATTAACATGTTTGAGAGTTTTTTTCATACGTAGTCTCTGAAAGCCTTTTGTTTCATGTGAGCAGTCTTTGACAGTCTTTTGTTATGTGTAAGCAGCCTATAGCAGCCTCTGTCAATCACTTGTAACACGTGAAGATTAACAGCGGATTACAGATGGGGTCATCAATCCTGCTAATGAAAAATTAAAACTTTTGTGATCCAAAACTATTTTCCTCCAACTCATGCTTTTTTTATATGTTGGCTAAGTTTTAGCCATTGCTTTTAAACCATGCCCTGTTTGATGGTGGTCCCTGCCTTTCATTTCTTTAAAGGCCCCAGGAACTTCAGTCTGATATTGCTGCCACCTGCTCCACCCTGAAACTGTGAGATCAGGATAGGAACTTAACACTGCGTGACTTGATGTCATCATGTCCCAATTGCTGCCATATCCATCGTGCTACATAAAGCACTTACAGTGGTATTAAAAACAAAAACATCAATTAATTATATTGCAGCTTACCAATTCTTAGATGTGTGCAGTTTTACTATTTTAGGCTTTCTTTATTTATTCTACCTGATGATCCAGCCAGTAGGTCTGTTGTATTTCCTTTAACAGACCAGGCTGCATAGCAAAACTCATTGAGATTGTTGGGACAAACTATTAAAACTGACAGGTGTACTTACAATGGTCTTCTTTTATGCATTTATGTAAAACCTTTGTCCCAAAGGGACAAAAAATGTTTTCTGTAACTGCTCAAAAACTGTTAGTGGGAGTTAAACTTTAATTTGTTATTCAAATTCATCTAAATCTGCTAGTCCATCTAAAACTGCTCTCTTCCCTAACTGCAATGCTGCTGCCCAAAGATGTATCCATTGCACTTCCATCCAGAGTGGAGACACCCCTAAGACAGAAAGTATTTTACTGGCCTGCTGTTACAAAATGAGGAGTGAAAATAAAGGGGGAAAAAAAGCCTATAAAATTAAAGCAGCCGCCACATTTAAGAACTGGTAAGCTGCAATATCTTACATTTTTGCTTTTTGGTTTATTACCACTTTTAAGTCCCATAGAACGCAATCTACAGTATTTTCTATTTTACAATATGAGTGTCCACCCAATAGAGATGCATTCAATTTCCAGCTCTGTTGGTGAGATCTGCATGTCCCAGTCCCAGGTCTTGCAAAATACCACAACTGTTGCAAGGTGGTCCTAAACAGGAACTTGGATTTCTCATTTACATTACATCAAGGAAAATGTAGCAAAAGGATCTGGAAAGACAAAGGCAGAATTCTTCAGAGAAGATATTAAAGTCCCCAAAATTTCTAGGAAGCTGGCAAGTGACTGAAAATTAACTGAAAAGTCAGTTGTAGGTAGACAGGCCATTTCAGTATTACAGGACATCTGCCTCTTGTAATGTTGCCGTGATATATATAGTTGTCCTCTGATAGTTGTGGTTTCTTTTGATTACTTGGTAATTAGGTGCCACTGAACTCATGTAAATAATGCTATCTTCCTAGCTTTTACTGTTGTCATGTTCACATCTTCAGTCTCAATAACATCAGAGTACTTGGTACTTACAGTTTGTTCAGGAATGTGCCACGTCAATGTGATATTCATCGATAAAGCACAAATTCAGCAGTCCTCCTCGAGAAATGGTCTGACTTAATACCACCAAGCTGGAGGCACTTATCACAATTTCTGCCAAACAACACTACACGGAAATAAAATAACTTTGTTAAACAAATAGAGACGTTAGTGCTTTCATTATTCGGATCTTGTAAAAACCTTCTCACAAAAGTAACGAAATATCACTTTATTTTTTGCTTACATGACTTTAAAGACCTGCTGTCTAAACAAATGTAATATAATAAACATTCAGAAGCGTTAAGTTAACATTAACCCAATAGGCTTAGTCACCATCCCTCTTTTTTCATAAATTTTGACATTTTTAATACTCCAACAAAGAGTTGTATGTGCTGTTATTACTGACTATTTCCCTGTCCATCTGGAAGTTTTGAAGTGTTGGTTTTTACCATTTTGGTCTTCATTTTAGAACTCCTGTGAGTTCCATTCTCCACATCTGAAACAGCCTACTACTTACAGTAGCTTGTCATCACACAATGTAGAAAGTCCACCTAGAAGCTAATACCATCTTACAGATATAGCATTTATATAAATTGCCAAATCTACTAAATATCTAGCAAATCAACATTTGGGTCAAGGGGTTAGATGGTGTTACCACACAATGTGGAAAGTGTACTAGCAAGTAGTGGTTAATCACATTCAAATGGACTTGTTCTGTTATGTAGCAAAATGTCTTATACATCACAGAACAAGGCCAGTTGAATGTGACCAACTGTTAATGGTTATGTAGCCGACAACTGGAGCAAGCGGCTAAGACAATCTGAAAAATCAGCCCATGATCAAATAACTTCATACAGATTTGGACATACATGTGAATTGCTAAATCTACAAAATCTCTATTCATGTAACACTTTGGTCTAGTGGATTGAATAGTAGCTATGCCACTCCATTTCTTCTTGACTTGAGTCTAGTGGTTTCATTAGGTATGAGTAGTCTAAATCTAAACACTGATTCTGTGAACTGGTGATGCTACCCACAGACTATCCAGAATATACCTCGCAGCTCAACTAGAATTGTATGTGTTTGATTGTTTGCAGTACTTTGCTCATTCCCATTGCTCTTTACACAGTTTTACAAAATAAACCCAATATAATAGGAAAAGGAAAACGTGTATATACAATTTATTGCATACTGCAGGACTGTGTAATGCCCAGGTATTTAGTAGTAAGTCTACAAAGAATCTCATAAAAGAAGGATCACAAGGGAAAGGTCACGTTTACCAACTAGAACACTTTGAGTGAATGGTAGTCCTATTTTTCATCTTTCTGAGCAAAGTGATGACATGTTCTTTGAGAAGAGGTTGCTATTGTAGTATATTAAAAAACAAAAAAAACATTTGGTAAAATAATAAAAAAAGGTGTATTACAAGTAAATATATTTCCTATGTGTTGAAAGGCATTAAAAAAACATAATGTGTAAACTAGCTGCTTCCCTAGAGTGTTCAGCTGCTAAACATGTGTCAGGACTGCAGACATATCAAGCGTAGTTGTGTCTGGAATTAAAGGAATGTCAGACATGCTCTTTCACCATCACAAACACTCTAGATCCACAGATAATAAGTGCTGATGTTTCAGTTGTATATAGGCTATAGTTCTCTGACCTTCTGTCTCTACATCTGTTTGAGCATTCGTTTGTGTTGGGAGTTTTAGGAAACATGAAGAATTATTCCACCTATATTTTTGGCCCAGAGACCCATTGGGGCAATACATACATTTAACCTTTCTTATACAATCATTGGACAAGTATTGATTATCGTACAAAAAGCCTAAATAGTTTCCTCAGACAAGTGGTTGTGTTGTTCAGATTGTATAGTTCAGTGCTGCTTACTGCACATACTGTAGCTGGAGATTTGTCTTTTGGTAATGAATTAAACTCAGGTGGCTGACATCAGCTTTACTTCTGCAAAGTCAGTTGTTAGTAAAGGATAAATTAGCAAGCTCTCTTAAATATAGGGTTGTGAAAACAAATACCAGTTTTACGTCTGACATTATGCACTATACTGCAAAGACCATTATTGGCAGTGGCACCATGCATAGATTTGGTACCACTGGGACAAGAATTGAAGATAAATCTCCCAACGGGGACACAGAGAGCAGTAGAAACCTCCAACCCTTCATGTGACTCAGAGCTGGATGAAAATTTGAAAGTAGTAGATCAATATAGTATAGAAGGTGCCGTGATAAAGCTTGCATTCATATACTTAGAGTCTCTATCATTGGGGAGTAAGAGCAAGCAAACTGCTGCAGGTATAAAGTACAGGTACTTAGAAGAGCAGCAGTTTCCTAAACCTTCCTTTAACCACTTACCCACTGGGCACTTAAACCCCCTTCCTAACCAGACCAATTTTCAGCTTTCGGTGCTCTCACATTTTGAATGACAAATACTCAGTCATGCAACACTGTACCCATATGACATTTTTGTCCTTTTTTCACACAAATAGAGCTTTCTTTTGGTGGTATTTAATCACCGCTGGATTTTTTATTTTTTGCGCTTGAAAAGAAAAATGACTGAAAATTCTTTTTAAAAAATGCATTTTTCTTCATTTCTGTTATAAAATTTTGCAAATTAGTCATTTTTCTTCATAAATTTTGGCCAAAATTTATACTGCTACAAATCTTTGGTAAAAATAACCCAAATTGGTGTATATTATTTGGTCTTTGTGAAAGTTATTGAGTCCACAAGCTATGGTGCCAATCTCTGAAAGTCTCATTACTTGAGAAATGTAGACATTCCAAGGTATTTAGTAAGAGGCATGGTGAGTTTTTTTGAAGTTGTAATTTTTTCCCGCAATTCTTTGCAAAATCAAGATTTTTTTTCATTTTTTTTCACAAAATTGTCATATTAGCAGGTTATTTCTCACACACAGCATGTATGTATACCACAAGTTACACCCCAAAAAACATTCTGCTACTCCTCCTGAGTACTGCGATACCACATTTGTAAGACTTTTACACAGCGTGGCCACATACAGAGGCCCAACATTGAGGGAGCACCATCAGGCATTCTAGGAGCATAAATTACACATATAATTTCTTGACTACCTCTTACACTTTTGAAGGCCCTGGAGCACCAGGACAACGGAAACCCCAAAAATTACCCCATTTTGGAAAGAAAACACCCCAACGTATAATCTATGAGGCATAATGTGTCTTTTGAACATGTCATTTTTTTTTACAAGTTTTTGGAGAATGTGGAAGGAAAATTAAAACACATTTTTTTTACACAAAGTTGTCCATTTATACAATATTTCTAACACATAGCATGTACATACCAAAAATTGCACCCCAAAATAGATTCTCTTATTCCTCCTGAGTATGGCAATACCACATGTGGGAGACTTTTCCACAGCCAGGCAACATACAGAGGCCCAACTTGCAGGGAGCACCATCAGATTTTCTAGGGACATACATTTCAAATCTAATTTGACTACCTATTACACTTTTGTGAGGTACTGTAGTGGCATGGATGTGGCATGGATGAGAACATATGTGGCATGGATGAGCATGAATGGGGATGGATGAGCCATGGATTGGGACGGCTGAGCATGGTTGAGCCATAAATGTGGATGGCTGAGTATGGATGGGATGACTGAGCATGAATGAGTATGGCTGGGTATGGTTGAGTATGGCTGAGTACAGATGGGATGGCTGAGTACAGATGGGTATGGCTGAGTATGGCTGAGTATGGCTGAGTACGGCTGAGTATGGCTGGGTACGGCTGAGTAAGGCTGGGTACGGCTGGGTACGGCTGGGTACGGCTGAGTACGACTGGGTACGGCTGGGTATAACTGAGTATGGCTGAGTATGACTGGGTATGGCTGAGTATGACTGGGTATGGCTGAGTATGACTGGGTACGGCTGAGTATGGCTGGGTATAACTGAGTATGACTGGGTATGGCTGAGTATGGATGGGGGTGGATGGATGAGTATTGCTGAGTATGGATAGCTGAGCATGGATGGATGAGTATTGCTGAGTATGGATGGCTGAACATGGATGGATGGATGAGTATTGCTGAGTATGGATGGATGAGCATGGATGAATGGATGGATGAGTATTGCTGAGTATGGATGGCTGAGGATGGATGAGTATTGCTGAGTATGGATGGCTGGATGAGTATGACAGAGGGATGGCTGAGCATGGATGGATGGATGGCTGGATGAGGCTGCAATGGGCACGGGTGCTGCAGCGCTGTGGGCTGGATCTCCCCTCTCTGCTCACACTGTAACAATCGGTACAGAGAGAGGAGAGAGGAACCGGACATGACACCGGTTTGTTTACAAGTGATCGCAATCACGTGGTAAATGGCAGCTGTCAGCGGCCATTTACCATGATCTGTGATGCACTGGGTCCTCCGGACCCGGCGGTCACGGACACTCCTGTGTGCGCACACCCCAGGGGGCGCGTGGGAGCGCGATTCTGGGAGGACATCAATGTATGCCTTCCCAGATTTATCGAGCCGCGCTGTAGCCGTCATTTGGCTATGGTGCGGTTGTTAAGTGGTTAATTGCTAAATACTGTCTCCTGTCCTCCGGCTCTATGGCTCCCTGACCACTGGCATCTGATCTCCCTCCAGGACTCCCACAGGCTGTACACCCCTGGCTACACTGGACTCCTTTGAAGGCTCCAGCATCGGGGCTTTCATAGCCCATTTGTGCTCACACCTTATGGTGCTTGGCAGCTCAGCGCACTCTTTCCTCCCTCAACCAACACATCTCCAACAGGCCACCCACACCAGGCCCTACCTATCCCTGTCTGGGCTCTGAAAGTGCGGCGCCCACAGTGCCTTGCCGGCAACACCTCCATTTCACAAGGCAGGACACCTCTCCTCCCTAACCAGGACACCCCAGCAGGGATTGACGCCCTGGGCCCCCCCTTTTTGGACACACTCTACACCTCAGGTGTCCCCATGCCCTCTGTTGGGGAGTCTCTCCTGGGGGTCTGTGTGCTTGGCACTCATGGCTCGCCCGCTCTGGATCAGGCATTGGCACGGAACTGTGGCAATCCGTGTTTCACAGGTTTTTAAGTATTTTAAAGTAGATGCAGTAACATAGGATGTTCTCAAGCAATACCATATGACATGTTTTTGTTGTGCTGGTCTCAATCATACAACCCTGAAGAAGAGTAACACTCGAAACGCGTTGGATACTCCCCGTATGTGTGTTCCATATGCAACAGAGTTAATGATTGTTAAACCTTATGTATTGTATTGCATACCCACTGTGTCACGCACCCTGTAATTTTTCTTTTGTGTTTTCTATTTGCTTCGTATACATCTACACCCTTTTGTTAATAAACCTTACATTCATGATCACCACAGAGTAGCTTTTTCCCTTTAAAGTCCCATAAGAGGAAAACATGTCCCTATGTATTGCTAAATACTGGATCATTCTGACAGGCAAAACTCCAACAATTCCAAGTAGCATTGGAGCTTCCTGCTAATCCCCCCTTCCCACACATTACCGTTGAGCTATCGCTATGATGGGCTGTACTGCTTGATGCGGTGGCACTGTGGCTTAGTGGTTAGCACTTCTGCTTTGTAGCACTGTGGTCATTAGTTTGAAAGCCAGGACACTATCGGCATAGAGTTTGCATGTTCTCCCTGTGTTTGTAACAGTTTCCTCCCACACTCCAAAGGCATGCTGGTAAGTTAATTGTCTAATTTGGCCCTAGCATGTGTGTACATATTGGCTGTGCACATGTGTTATCACCGTCTGCATGCCAGTCTCAAGCCAAGCAATTTGGAAGGATTGAGAAAAGACCTGGTGACTTACCTTGTTAAAAAAATCCATAGACAAAGGGTTTCAAGTTTATCAGATGTGATGCCCAGAGAGCTAGCCAATATAATTGTCAAGAGTTGGATGCAACTGAACAGATATATACCTACTGGCCAATAGGGATGTGCAGAAGAAAGTGGTGATCAAGCTTCAGCACTATAAGGAAGTGCCAACACTTTGCCTGTCAAGGAGTATGTGTAGGCAACTATGAAACCCACACATACTACCAGCAGCCATTTGATCCTATTCTCCTCAGTGACAGGACCTTCTTAAATAGGCCTCCCAATCACTGCTGGCTTCAGTGTAGTATGATCTCTTTTATGTACTTTTATTTGCCCGCATGTAGCCAGGTGCTTACCTGGCCAAGAAGAAACAACTACAGAGACACTGAGCTGCAGCTGCTCTTGTGCTCACACATGGCTTCTATACTGATCCAGCCAGTGCTGTTCTGTTTCCATCCACTAGAGGGAGCAGGTGGGACATGAAGTATCAGACAGACTTTAATGCAAGTGATGGATCATGGGAGATGTAGCTTGTAAAGAGAACTCTGTTGTGAGAGCATATGGAGGACAGAATACAATCCCCAGGGGAGAGGCAAGGAAGGGGAGGAGGGAACGCAGTTTTTCCTGGGCTGTGGAGGAAAGGCCTTCCTCCTGCTTCAAGGGAACTGGAGGAGACACATCTCCACTTGTTGTGTGCTGCCAGCAGAAAAGCCTCAACCTTGGGCCAGAGACCGTGACTAAAGTGACTGGGAGCCGGAGCCACAGAGAGGAGACTTGTTTGCCAAGCATCAGGACCAGAGGGTGCCATGTACGCAGGACTGGTTAGCAGATTCCTGACTGCTTTCAGGCTCTTAAAAAGACAGTAATTAAATGCACCACCTTACAGACTGAGCCCCACCAAATAGCCAGCAGAAGATTGTGAGCAAAGAGCCGATTAAGTACTGACTACTTATTGGTGATCACTCATTAAGATTGCCCATATTCAGGAACACCTCTTGCGACTTACATACCAAGGGCACTTTGGGATGTTCATGGGTTACCATAGCAGCCTCCTTTCCCATAATACAAGCAGGCCTGACGGTATTCGGTTGCCCCCAAGGTCTTATACACAATGCTATAGTTCCTGGCTACCATGCTGGGGCAGGCACAAACTGAGTACAGCAAACAGGTACTTGAGTTTGGAAGACAGGCAGAGTGGTTCAATGACAGTCCAGGTACATGGCAGGCAAGGTTCAGAATAGTTAGGGTCCAATACATAGACAAAAGAGAAGCTGAATTCAGAGAATAGTCCGAGTTCCAATCTTATGTCATAAACAAGGGAATCCAAACTAGCAGACATGGCAGACAAACAGGGAGCCTGGAGCATGTGTTACAATGCTATCATAAGCATGGGACTGCTGGCTTGGCTGGCTTAAATCTGGTTCAGTCTCCACCACAAGGAGAATGCAACACAACCCAAACCAGGGTGCTGGAATGAGACCAGCAGCTATCAAGGAACAGGAGAGCTACATGCTCCTGAATACACCCTTAGTGAAATTATCACAGTGAACTTCTACTCAAATTGTGCATCGCGGCCCCATTTATTTCTCTGGGTAGACATACTCATGGTGGCCTCCTTAGGTCCCTCAGAGTACGGCTTACCCTTAATTAATGGGCTGTTTTGTACATGCACTGTATAAAGAATACCTGGCCAGGACTATATTGAAGGAAAGATCGCTGCCTTGGAGAGGAAGGTTATCTCTGGTGGCCAGGTGGGGGTTGTTATTTAAGGACAACTTCACTAAAGTTGAAGCTGTTCTTCAAAACACCGATCAGCTCTTATCTGGGAGTTCTGAATACTTTAAAGTGGAGCTACAGTCTCCTAACCAAAATTGTAATAAAAACATCCTTCTGATTGTTATGACTCGCATCATCTACTTTAAATATTGCTATACATGTCCACACAGTATGTGCTTAGAAAATGTGTACTTTCTTATCTCCTCCCTGAATTTTGGCAGCGGCCATGGAAGGTGTGGGCATCTGAAGTCGACTTGCATTCATTTCTGGGTGGCTACCCAGCAAAAAACTCCCAGTCTCACTCATTTGGTGGAATCAGGTTGCTTTGGATGCCTGAAGATTCCTGGGATCAATGACACAGATATCCCAGGAGTCAACAGGACAGGCTGATTACATCACTCGCCTAGGCAGCAGGGACTGGAAGTCCTTGGGAAAAAAATAAAATAAGGCATTTCAGATAAAATTAATATTTTTATTATCCAATGATATACGCACTTTGGGTTTGTAAGTATAAAAAATGAGTGAAGCTTTATTGAGATTTCCAGCTGTAGTTGCAAAATTTAGCTTGCTTTAAGCAAGCCTCAAGCAGTGCTGTAGAATGCTAAAAGCCTGCTGATTCCTTATAAAAGCTTGTTTAAAGATACAGACATTACTATTAGTGATTGGTATTCAACCCTCCAAGAATAGAGCTCAAAGGTGCTTTAGAGGTAACCTGTACTAAGAAAACTACATAAACTGCTATTGCCAACCTCTCCTAAAAATGCAGGTTGCCTGGTCAGTGGTTACCATGCTGACCAAAAAGCTGATTTAACTTGGTTCAAGAAAGCTGTTTGAAATTTTCTAAGTGTTTTTTTTTAAAGGACTGTTTATTCTGATTATCTTCAGAAAAGCGTTCAAAACCCAAAATTATACAAAATAGATCTAAGTGCGGTACCAAAGGCATTTTGAATCCATAATATGCTTGTATGACCTCAGAAAAGTGTATTTCATAGGTTGCTATGAGATACTATACTATGTACTTCCTTTCTTGTTTGCGTTAATTTGCAATTGTAAAAATATAGCAGAAGGCTTTTGTGCCAGCAGTCTGAACTTAGCTAAGGGCTTATTGATGTTATAAAGCAATCCTACATAAAATAGTTTATTTTTTTGTTGTGCTTTTTATTTTACTCTATTTCCATTTCAAAATATTTTTATATCCTTTTAACACTAAAATTGTGAAAATGATAATTGATCACCCTCAAGCTAAACGTCTACATATATTTGCCAAGTTATTTCCAGTTCAAGAAAAAAAAAAATGATGATGTTACTATTTTACATGATGATGTGAAAATTAAAATCTTTGCCACTAATGATATTCCCCCCCCCCACCCCCCACCCCCGTTACACCTTCTGTAGGCTGTGCGCAGCTAAAGAGCAGAAGAAGCAAATAATTAAATGCATGAAGAACTCAATACTACAGGCCACAAACTAAAGAGATCAAAGAAACTTTAGAAACATCAAGATAGTAATTATTAGACCAAATGTTATTAATTAGAAATATTACAAAATAGATGTCAAATCTCCATAGAGTAAAAAAAAAAAGCATAAAAAAAAAAAAGAGCAATGCTTTGTATAACAATATAAAATGATCATAAAGATAATGGGGTTTGTGTTTTGACAATCCTTAGTTGCTCCTGTTGATTGTATGTTGCAATTTTCTCCCTTAGGGAGTCAATGGCTCCACTTTGGGGAATAGTAGTAAGATATATACTTGCATGTCCTAGATTTTGCTGACACTCGCATAAACACAATATACTCTTTGTCCTACTTTTCTCAGTTCGACCAGGCTAGATTTACAGTCCACATGTACAAGAGGTGCCTAGTTCCACTTAAAACCCTTGAGGATTATTATCCCTGTTGAGTTCAGCAAAGCTGCTTACCTTTCTGACAAGGTGGAGAGAGGATACACTTGCCCTTCAGCAGTGGAAATCTTGCAACTTGGATTAAGTTTCATTCGTAGTTGCAAGAGTAACACTGTCTCTCTCTATGATCACAAGCGGCTGTCCGACTTCGGAAAACTAGTCTCCTGTATAACCCCTTCTCAAGTACATGATACCATTCATGCAGCCAGACCTACACTAACTTATGTTACAGCCTTCGCTGTTCAGATATTACTTTTTTTTACACAACAATTTAAACTGCAATTACTAAAAATATTGGAGCATGAAAAAAAAAATACATTTACCCTTTTCTGCCAGAGTGTTTATATAGCTATTACATGCACAGAACCTAAAAAAAAAAAAAAAAACACCATAAGAAAAATATAGGGACTATTATTGCTAGTCCAGGGGTGAGTATGAAAGTTCTAATATTTCTATCATGAGTTTTTCTGTTTTTGTTTTATCATTCTTTTTGACTTGCCTGCAGCATGATAGTTCAAGGTGACTGAGTCAAACTATTAAAATCAGAGACAACCAGGCAAATAGCATTTGTAGAAAAAGTTTGCAATATCAACCTACGATTTTCTTTCATGACAGGTATCTTTTAAAGCCCAACTGAAGTTTTACACCTTTTTTCCAATCTCGTTTTTATAGCCTCTGACCTAGGGCATGGAATGATTTTAACAGATTTTTGCTTAAATGTCTTAAATTACCTCCTTTTCTGTTATTGGAATTATTATTATTATCATTATACAGGTTTTATATAGCGCCAACAGTTTGTGCAGCGCTTTACAACATGAGGGCAGACAGTACACTTACAATACAAATCAATACAGGAGGAAACAGAGGGCCCTGCTGGTTAGAGCTTACAATCTGGAATCATGCTTCCCTCTCATCACTCTATGCTGGAATCAGGGCCGGCCCTACCATTGGACCCAGTGGGCCCATAGTCCCAGGTGGTATTTCAAGAGGGGCGGCAGCCAGCAGTGACAAGTTGTACCTGTACCTATAAGCGTTCGCACAGGGTGTGTCGAGTGTGCCTGGGCTCACCCTAATCATCTGTCCTGGCTGTCTCCCGAGATCTGCCTGTGGGACTGCTGTGAAAGGCTGCATCCAATGAGTGTGCACTCCATGCTGCTTGTGAGACAGTTTCACGCTGAGCCGATATTGACGCTTGCCAGAGCCACTGAGTGTGTGGAACTGACATGTAATGTAACTGAATGCAGAGAGAGACCAGCTGTCAAAAGTTGATGTCGGGGGTGGGCGGGACCCAGCAGCTATCAAACACCAGCCAATGGGATGGGGTCTGGGCAGGCCGCTATGTGTATGTGGCCCCTCCCCCTTTATTAAGTAACCCAATCATTGGCTGGTGTTTCATAGCTGCTGGGTCCAACCCACCCTGGGTCCCGCCAACGGCGGGTCACGCCCACCCCTGACATCACCACTGAAGTTTGACAGCTGGTCTCTCGCTGCATGCAATTACATTACTGTCTCACACACAGTTTCACTAAGTGTCAATATCCGCTCAGTGTGAAACTCCCTCTCCTCTGTCAGTGCCAATCAGTGCCACCTGTCAGTGCCAATCAGTTCCAATCAGTGCCACCTGTTAGTGCCAATCGGTGCCACCTGCCAGTGCCAATCAGTGCCACCTGTCAGTGCCAATGAGTGTTTCCAATCAGTGCCACCTGTCAGCGCCAATCAGTGCCACCTGTCAGTGCTAATCAGTATTTCCAGTCAGTGCCACCTGTCAGTGTCAATCAGTGCCATCTGTCAGTGCCAGTCAGTGCTAATCAGTGTTTCCAATAAGTGGCACCTGTCAATACCAATCAGTGCTTCCAATCAGTGCCAATCAGTGCCGCCTAATATCCGTGCCTAACAATACCACCTACCAGTGCCAATCAGTGTTTCCCATCAGTGCCACCTACCAGTGCTAATCAGTGCTGCCTATCAGTGCCAGTGCTTCCAATCAGTGCCCATCAGTGCCACCTATCAGTGCCCATCAGTGCTGCCAATAAATGCCCATGAGTGCCACCTATCAGTACTCATCAGTGCTAACTATCAGTGCTGCCTATCAGTGCCCATCAGTGCTGCCAATTAGTGCCCATCAGTGCTGCCAATCATTGCCACTAAATGCTGCCAATCAGTGCTGCCTATCAGCGCCAATCAGTGCTGCCTATCAGTGCTGATCAGTGCTGTCTATTAGTGTCAATCGGTGCAGCCTAATAGTGCCATTAGTGCTGCCAATCAGTGCCACCTATCAGTGTCAATCAAGGCCCATCAGTGCCAGTCAGTGCTGCCAGTGCAGTGCTAATTTACTGATCAATACCTTAACAATAATGGTGGACTCCTCTAATGTATGGAAATCTCAATAGGCTTCAATATTACGACAATACCGGTCTCTGATATGCAACTTAACATAAAATACACAAACTGAAAATAAGACATACTGTATAAAATGAAACTTAGCAGGCATGGTGGAAACCCCTCCTATAGATATTGGCTGTACAGATTAACCTCAAGTGCAACAACTTTTTAGTGGGGAGGTTCACATCATTATAGCACTTTGGAATTTTTATTTTTTAGATTGTTACACTTAATTTTATATGTTTTAGTTACTATTATAATGTGAATTATTCCACCACCCCTGCTAAGTCCATGTCTTTATGGACCTTGCTTTGTGCACTGGTGCGCAGTCATGTTGGAACAGGAAGGGGCCATCCCCAAACTGTTCCCACAAAGTTGGGAGCATGAAATCGTCCAAAATGTCTTGGTATGCTGACGCCTTAAAGTGGATGTAAACCCGATTTTTTTTTTTTTTTTAATGTCATAATGTAGAGTATAATATTTCCTATCATTTGAGCCCAGTCTTGCCACAAAGAGTTAATCCATCTCTGAGCAATCCTCTTTTATTGTTCAGTGAGAAAAATCTTGACAAACTGAGAAAAACTTTGACAAAACCTCCCCCTTACTGTGAGTGACAGGTGATTTACATATCTCGTGCACTAGCCTAGGACACAGGCATTAGTTTTTAATTCCCTTCCCCACTCCTTTCTTCAGCAGCTCTCCAAGGATTGGCTGTTCCACACCTCAGCATGATTTGGCATGCTGAAATCATGTGGTTACTTTCCTGTCTTTTCACTGGATGTTAGACATCATAGCAGAAGTTCAGTGTTAGAAAGGAGACAGGAGAAAATGCATATTGACAAGGAGTGTAGAGGTGGGTGGGGAGTCTACTCACATCATGACTCCACCCACCGAGCTCCCGACAACAGACCCACCCACAGAATCTGCAGTTTTTCGGGTCTCATAACAGACAGAGGGGAGACATTTGACAGGTAAAGATACATGCAGGAGGCATGTATATCCTTATAGATAACCACTATGGCAGTAGTTTTGAAAGGATGACATTGGGTTTACATCCACTTTAAGAACTGGAATTAAGGGGCCAAGCCCAACCCCTGAAAAACAAACCCACACCATAATCCCCCTCCATCAAATGATTTGGACCAGTGCACAAAGCAAGGTCCATAAAGACATGGATGAGCGAGTTTGGGGTGGAGGAACTTGACTGGCCTGCACAGAGTCCTGACCTCAACCTGATAGAACACCTTTGGGATGAATTAAAGTGCAGACTGCGAGCCAGGTCTTCTCGTCCAATTACAGTTCCTGACTGCACAAATGCGTTTCTGGAAGAATGGTCCAACATTCCCATAGACACACTCCTAAACCTTGTGAACAACCTTCCGAGAAGAATTGAAGCTGTTATAGCTGCAAAGGGTGGGCCAACGCAATATTGAATCCTATGGATTAAGACTGGGATGCCATTAAAGTTCATGTGTGTGTAAAGGCAGGTGTCCCAATACTTTGACAATATAATATATATATATATATATATATATATATATATATACAAGCATGTGTGTGTCAGCTTCGATAGGCTGCGCACACCTATGCCCCATACCTTAGTAGCCGCCCAGCCGTACCCTACCTGTCAGGGGGAGGTCGGATCATTTAGCAGGAGCAGGGCCGATCCAGGTCGGCTGTAGGCTGCACTGGTTGCTAGAATCGTCGGCGTCTAGCAACCAGTGACACCAGAGGTCATGGCTGCCCCAGCATTCAGAGCACTCAGCCTCTGCCCCTAGTCAATTACCTCCGCCTCCACCCACCCACCTCTTTCATCTTCTTCAGCGTGGCTCAGAGCCTGAGGGAAGACCCTGGAAGATTTGCCCCCTTAATGATTAGGCCATTTTTTGCAATACGGCACTGCGTTGATTTAACTGACAATTGCGCGGTAGTGCGATGCTGTACCCAAATAAAATTGATGTCCTTTTTTCCCAGAAATAGAGATTTCTTTTGGTGGTATTTGATCACCTCTGCAGTTTTTATTTTTTGCGCTATAAACAAAAAAAGAGTGTCAAATTTGAAAAAAAACAATATTTTTTACTTTCTGCTATAATAAATATCCCCCCAAAAAAGTCAGTTTAGGCCAATATG
The DNA here is from genome assembly GCF_042186555.1 of Aquarana catesbeiana. NCBI lineage: Eukaryota > Metazoa > Chordata > Amphibia > Anura > Ranidae > Aquarana > Aquarana catesbeiana. The sequence continues at coordinate 315,327,430 of NC_133324.1, read as the reverse complement.
TTTTCTGCTACATATTCTTGGTTAAAAGTGTTGAGTAAAAAAGGGTGGGTGTCTGCAGGGCCGCATTTATAAGGGGACAAAAGGGACAATTGCCCCGGGCCCCCCTGACAGAAGGGGCCTCCCCTCTATACAAAAAGTTTATAAAACAATATAATACAAATAATATATAAAATAATAATAATTTAAAAAAATGTATAATAAAAAAAACATACTTTCTTTTATTAAATGTATCTTGGAAAGTAATATTTTGCAACCATCATCTGTAAAACCCTGGACTGGTATATTGTATCGTTTTTCAAAAATGAATTTTGGCGGCTCACACAAACTACACGTAGAGCACTATGACTATATGTGTGTGGGCATGTGTGACCTCAGAATAAAGTGGTGTCATGCATTTTTAAAATGTGTGACTGTCATTGAGAAGGTAAACCAACTTTGTGTATAAGGAGCCCCCCAAACCTGTAGTGCCCCCCCCCCAGGCCTAAATCTGACGACTCTGTGTGTATGACCAGGTCTGTTAATGTAGTATGGTCAAACTCTGGTGCCTATGGCGTGTCCTATTTAGACAATCTGTGCAACGGCTGTAACAGGAAAGTGGAGAAAATTTGTGCAATATTTAACTGACTGAAAATATATTTTGTGACTTTAAAGAAAGCTACATTCATCACCTAATGAATCATTTTTATTTTTAACTGATGTCCTACCTTTAGAATTTAAAGCTCCGGTTTCTCTACCATCACCCCCCTCACACAAACACACGCACACATTCACAAATGTTAGGTTTCAGCTTTTAAATAAAAAAAAATAAACAAAAAACAATCAGATTTCGGGTTAATAAAGTTATATGACAAAGGAAATAAAATTACAATGGGTCTATGGAAATTGCACATTTTCACTGTAATACTATATAAGTTTGTGTTGAACTGAGAAATTGTTCAACTATTTTTGTTTTCATTACCTAATTGGCTATTGGCCACTATCAGTCACTAGTCATCATTACATAGGCATGCCACAAGGTTAATGAATGAATAACACTGCTGATGTAGAGAAGGTTAATAGATAGCTCCTCCAAGGTGATGGTATTGAAGCCTGTGATACGGTGGAGTGTCTTTTGAGCAGCTGCCAACACAAATCAGAGTAACATGCTTCTTACCCAAAATGAGGATAGCAGTTAGCATCACTGTTGCTGCACCCAAGGCTGAATTAGCCATTAAGCAAAATAAGCACGTGCCTAGGGCACCAAGGGAATGGGGACACCACAGACTTTTCCCCCTACTTAGCCTTTTTGCGCTTTTTGCCCTAAGCTAACTGTCCCGAACTCCCCTCCATCCTTCCTCCACAGATATATACTGCCACAACCTCTGCAAGTCCTCTCTTTCCTGGCTGCACAGGTGCATTACAGCCCCAAAGACTTCTCTATAGCTTTGTCTCTTGGAGCAAATGTTTTATTTTTGGTCAAGTGTGATATTGTGGTCGTCAAAGCCAGAATTGTTAACTCAGAGTGAAAAGAAATGTTCAGTAAAATAATTCTTTTTAACTATCATTTATTAAAGAAGTGATTTCTCTCTCTATTTCCTAATGAAATGCCTCAGTCAGTTGCTTGCTGTTGATCCATGCTCAATCTGTTAAAGCTAAGCTAAACTGTCCTATCTATTACAGCCATGGAAACTGTCACCTTAGCCTCTGTTTGATCTGCAGTCACATGCTGCACATGTAAGCAGTTATGACACCAGACATTGGATGGCTTGACAGTTTGGTTGAGAGCACGAGCAACAGTTAACATTCAGGGCCTTGAATATAACTAGTTTGGGAAGTAGTTAAATCAATTGGTTTTGTTCCGCTTAAAAAAAAGGTTTTATTTAATATGGCTTTGGTGTCTGATCTGGGACTGACTTGGGAAAAAAACTAAAAGATCGATACATTTTCAAACTTTTTACTTTCAGTGCTTTTTATGTCTTAAAGTGTAACTAAATCCAAAATGAAAATGTAAAACATTGTAGCTTACCAATCCTTTAATTGTGGTGGCTGCATTCTTTTTCTTTTTTTTTTCTTTATTTTCATATGGTGATCAGCCAGTACAACACCTCCTGTAGAAGGGTGGTTATATTCACTCTTTCGCTGTATCAATGGAAGGGCAATGTAGCCCCCCTTGGACAACAGCAATGTCAATCAGTGGAGAGGGTGGTGCTGGTTGGACTAATGGATTTAGATTGACTTTATATTAGTGGCTAGCAATTACAGCAATATTTTTTCCTTTTTGAGATAAATGCTTTACATAAATTAAAAAAAAGTTGACCATTGTCAACCCTGTCAGTAGTAAATAGTTTTTCTCAACCCTCTAACTGCCACTTTTGCTGCAGGGCTTGGTTTGTTAAAGGACACTGAAAAGCAACAGGCTTACTGGCCAGATCAGTAGGTAATAAACTATGTTATAGAGGGACTGCTGAGTTAATGACAGCTGTGTTAAAAGAAAACCATGATCAAACTCTAATTATGCATCTCTTGTGGGTCACAAGAGTGCACTTACTTGTGCTCTCCTGTGACCCGGGATCAGCCGACAGTGAGCTAAAGCACACTGTTGGCTGGCGCCACAAAGCTTCTCCAGGCTTTAGAAGTATCCTGACCGTTTTGTCGGGATCCATTCAGCTGCCTTCATTGACAGCTTGCTACAAATCAGATTTTAGGCATCGTCTGCAACAAAAATGTAATTTTTGGTGAGATGCTCCACTTCTAAAGGAATGCTGACCCTGAAGCTTTCCTCATTAGAGCCCTGTGAGTACTTCTCTGATAAAAAAAATTAAAAAGTTACTCCCATTCAGAAACAGTCCTGCATAAGATATAATCTAACAAAGAGCTTCAAAGCAGATAATGGTAGGAATCTGCAACAAAGTTTGTTAAAATCCTTGCAATGAACATTGATCACCCGGAGGGTTTTTTTTTTTGTTTTTTGTTTTTTTTTACAACAAAAGTGAAATTATTGTTTAACATGTTTAAGATAGCTCTGTTGCCACATGGTCGGTCTCCAATATGATACGGCTCCTCTATAAAATGATAGTTTTGTAACAATGCTTGTGGTGATGTGGTGCCTAAGATAACATACTCTGGTACATAATTTAGGTCCTTCAGTAGTATGGCCTCTCAAACACTGGTGTCTTTCTTGTTTCTAGTGCATTTTCACTTCTGGCTATGTGACAACATTAGTAATTTAGTAGCCCTGGAAATATGGCTGCTCTGATAACTGATTCTGGCTGTGTAAGTATCTGCAAACAGAAGTGAAGTTTTTAAGCTCCAGGTGAGGCATAAAGTGTCAAAGGTTATATGCTACAGGATCCTAAGCTATAAATCTAGCTCTTCTCACAACACTTCTAGATTCCCACAGTACATACTAACAATAAATCAAACTACAGCATTTCAGAGATAACATGAATAAGCCAAGGGATTGTTGAAAGTTCCCCAATAGGTCATATAGGCTTAAAGACTAGATATAGCATATTTTCAATGACCACATATTTTTAGTTATTATTGCAATTTTACATTAACACTTGTCCCCAATAGTTTTTTTTAAACCAGGGCCCCCTAAATTCTTTCATATATAGGAATAAAAAGAAAGTACCCCCCCCCCACCCCCCCCCCCCCCCGGTACTGCGGGATTTTAAGGGCAAACTTATGTATAGACATTTTTTTAGAATGAAAGTAAGAAAAAATGTTTTTTATTATTTGGGTAATAAAAACTAGTAGGTGCAGAACACCATAGCAATATACAGTACATTATACACTGAGTATCATGTTCATCGAGAGCTGGAAAACAGCTTATTTAGATGCGGTGACCAAAGCTAATAAAGGAGATAATAAGGCAAGAACAAGATTGGGCCTGGCCTGGAGTAAAGATCACACACCTGGGCATTGAGGATAGTGGTTGAAAACAATGCCCCTACAGGGGCAACCCAAACAACCTAGAATTAGGTCAAAAAGCACCTGTTGAAACTATACATGAATATATAGGTTCCTTTCCTTGGAAGTAACTCAAATGATGGCATTTGGCAAGTGTTGCTGCCTGAAAAGCAGAGGGAAGGGGGTTCAAGACCTTTATTGGTATGAAAACAGAAATATAGGTAGGGTCAGGTAGCACATTTGTTCTAAGGATCTCCGATCTCTGGTGGAATCTATGCATCCACTTTTACAGAGCTTGTTTTTCAGCCAGCGAGGCAAATCTGTGCCTGGGCAGAAGTAGTTATCGTGCACTTCCTATTCTTTGATATTTTTGATGATGTCTACAACTGCATACTGCTCATGGTACTTTACCCAGTATGCAGTGATTACCCCTAAGTGAGACCAGATAGCAGAAACAGCAGTTGTTCAAGAAGTTTATTATACCGACCGCACATGACTGCATCACCCCACATTCCCCACAAGATAATAGGGTCTGTGAGTGATTCAACTGGACACTGATTTAGTTGCTGTGCATGCCGAGGAGTGAGAAAAAGGGTATCAAGATCATGGCTGAGACTAGCACAAGTAAAATTATAGTCTCTAAGGCACCTTCAAAAAAAGAAGTGTAAGTAAACCTATCCCAGGAAATCCTATAATAGCTTGAGAAAGGACAGGTATAGATGTACCTACCAAGTACATCACACTGCTTAAAATGGGTCAAAACTGAATTGGGAGATAGACAAGAACAGTGGCAGAACACCAAAAAAAACAGAGCCAAAGTTCCACTCAAGTGCAAGAACTGTAAGTATGCTTGGGTAAATAGCAATGCCTTAGTGAACAGTGAAGAGTGACATTACACCTTGTGGAGGAGGGGGTAAGGGATGCCAGTCAGGAGGTCTATGTTTCTACCCCTGGATAGGTTTGGGTAAGCCACCCATCTGTTTTCAAGAACATTGTGACTGGCCATAAGATTTGGAAAAGATTTTAGAGCATGGGGTCGCCAAACATTCTAAAGAAAAAGCCAGTTTACTGTCCTTCAGACTTTAGGGGGCTGGACTATGGCCAGTGGGAGTAAACAATGCCCAATTCTTGGTATTAGGGTGAGAAATAGTTGGTGTCAGTGGGATGAATAGGGCCCCATTTTTGATGTCAGTTGCAGGAATTATGCCACATAGTTGGTGTCAGTAGCAAGAAAAATGCCTTAAGGGCCAGATAAAGGCAAGCAAAGGGCTGCAGTTTAGAGACCACTGCTTTAGAACTTCTAAAGGATGAACATATAAAGGTAATGGGGGTGTTGTTGTTTTAGGAACAGCTCTGCTCTAAAATACTGGAATAGATGGAATTTTGCTCAAGAAACACATTTAGATTGAGTGTATGTTGAGAACAATTAAGGTTAGGTTGAGATCCATAATGTAAGCAAACATTTCACAAATGCACTACAAATTGATTTGAGACACCTGTGTACACTAGTGCTTACTCTGTTTTTTTTTAGGCCAGAAAGTCTGTTACTCATTGGCTTGGCAGTCATATTAAAAATGTAATAAAAATGGACATATAATAAAAACATGCACATTATGGCACACTGACCTCCTAGTGTGCCCTTCTCCAGAAATTATGTTTACTGAAAACTAGTGTATGAGAACTCATCAACATAAACCTATTGTATAAAATTTCCCAGGCCACCCCCTCTTCAGTTCTGCTGTCCACTGATACCCTCCCTGTGCAATGCCTTTAGCAATGCATGTACTCAATGACACCATGGGTGGACTGTAGGGGCTCCTCCTTACCTGAAAATACCGGAGCTTTTACTAAACAGTGACATGGATCACAGCAACTGTAAAGGTTGTACATTATAGGCACCAAAGGATTTATTTTACAATTAGCTTGGTTTAGGCAGCTAAAAATGGGTACAGTTAAGCAAAAAAATGAATATAATCGAAAAAAATTCAATTTAACCAAAAAAGGGACCTTTTACAGCTAGACACCTCATTGCAGCTGATCTGTTGCAGCTTCTTTGAAGCCACTTCCTGTCTACTTGCATGGATCATAGCGATGGCATGACATTTTGTATGCTTTTTCCTGTGTTTCTTGGACGTGACAACAATGGACCATGTCTGAAAAATGTGTGTTTCAGCAGCCACATGTAGTTTCTGCCAAAAGCCTGTAAGGCAGGGTGACAACACAGGAGCACAGAGCTATGACCTTATAACAGAAAGTGCCTGAACAAGGACCTTTATGACCATGTCACCAGGTATGAATAAAGTGTTTGTTAACCACTTGACAACTGGGCACTTAAACCCCCTTCCTAACCAGACCAATTTTCAGCTTTTGGTGCTCTCACATTTTGAATGACAATTACTCAGTCATGCAACACTGTATCTTTATGAAATTTTTGTCCTTTTTTTCACACAAATAGAGCTTTCTTTTGGTGGTATTTAATCACTGCTGGGTTCTTTATTTTTTGCGCCGTAAAAGAAAAAAGACCGAAAAATCTGTAAAAAAATACATTTTTCTTCATTTCTGTTATAATATTTTGCAAATTAGTAATTTTTCTTCATATATTTTGGCCAAAATTTATACCGCTACATATCTTTGGTAAAAATAACCCAAATCGGTGGATATTATTTGGTCTTTTTGAAAGTTATAGAGTCCAAAAGCTATGGTGCGCACATCTGAAAATTGATCACACCTGAATTACTGACGGCCTATCTAATTTCTTGAGACCCTAACATGCCAGAAAAGTACAAATACCCCCCAAATGACCCCTTTTTGGAAAGAAGACATTCCAAGGTATTTAGAAAGATGCATGGTGAGTTTTTTGAAGTTGTCATTTTTTCCCACAATTCTTTGCAAAATCAAGGTTTTTTTTTTACTTTTTTTTTTTTCCACAAAATTGTCATATTAGCAGGGTATTTCTCACAGACCGCATATGCATACCACAAATTACACCCCAAAACACTTTCTGCTATTACTCCCGAGTATGGTGATACCACATGTGTGAGACTTTTACACAGCGTGGCCACATACAGAGGCCCAACATGCAGGGGGAGCACCTTCAGGCGTTCTGGAGCACCCAACTCAATTCTGACATTTCTCTCCTACATGTAAAAATCATTATTTATTAGCTAGAAAATTACTTAGAACCCCAAAACATTATATATGTTTTTTTAGCAAAGACCCTAGAGAATACAATGGCGGTCATTGCAACTTTTTATCTCGCACGGTATTTGCGCAGCAATTTTTTTAACGCGTTTTTTTTGGAAAAAAAAATGTTTTGTGCTTTACAAAAACCAAAACAGTAAAGTTAGCCCAATGTTTTTGCATAATGTGAAAGATGAAGTTACGCCGAGTAAATAGATACCCAACATGTCACCCTTCAAAATTGCACGCGCTTGTGGAATGGCGCCAAACTTTGCTACTCAAAAATCCCCATAGGCGACGCTTTAAAATTTTTTACTGGTTACATGTTTTGAGTTACAGAGGAGGTCTAGGGCCAAAATTATTGCTCTCGCTCTACCAATCGCAGCGATACCTCACATGTGTGGTTTGAACACCGTTTTCATATGTGGGCGGACTTACGTATGCGTTCGCTTCTGCATGCGAGCACACAGGGACAGGGGCGCTTTAAAAATTTTTTTTTTTTTTTTATTGTTCATTTTACTTTATTTATTTTAGTTTGATGCTTTTTTCAAAAAAAAAAAATTTTTGACCACTTTTATTCCTATTACAAGGAATGTAAACATCCTTGTAATAGGAATATGGCATGACAGGTCCTCTTTACAGTGAGATATGGGGTCAATAAGACCCCACATCTCACCTCTAGGCTGGGAAGCCTGAAATTAAAAAAAAAAAATAAAAAAAGATCCTGGCTTCGATCGTAGCGGTGAGTCGGTAGAAGCACCGCAAGGCGGCGGGAAGGGGGGACGTCCCCTCTCGCCTCCCGTAAGAACGATCAAGCAGTGGAACAGCTGCTATGATAGTTCTCATGGTGTAGGGAATCGCCGGCTGAAAAAGCTGATATCTGAATGATGCCTGTAGCTGCAACCATCATTCAGATATCTCCGCACAAAGTCAAGGACGTTGTATGACGGCCGGCGGGCGGGAAGTGGTTAAAACGCTTTTTTTTTTTTTAACACAAAGTTGTCCATTTATACAATATTTCTACCACATAACATGTACATACCAAAAATGACACCCCAAAATAGATTCTCCTGCTCCTCCTGAGTACGGCGATACCCCATGTGTGAGACTTCCACAGCTTGGCCACATACAGAGGGCGAGTACAGCTGAGCATGGCTCAGCATGGCAGGGTATGGCAGGGTATTGCCGAGTATGGCGGGGTATTGCGGGGTATTGCGGGGTATGGCGGAGTATGGCGGGGTATGGCGGAGTATGGCAGGGTATTGCGGAGTATGGCGGGGTATTGCGGGGTATGGCGGAGTATAACGGGGTATGGCGGGGTATGGCGGAGTATGGCGGGGTATGGCGGAGTATGGCGGAGTATGGCGGGGTATGGCGGAGTATGGCGGGGTATGGCGAAGTATGGCGGGGTATTGCGGAGTATGGCGGGGTATGGCGGGGGCATGGCAGAGTATGGCGGGGGGCATTGCAGAGTATGGCGGGGGCATTGCAGAGTATTGTGGGGGCATTGCAGAGTATTGCACAGCATTGCAGAGTATTGCACAGCATTGCAGAGTATTGTGGGGGCATTGCAGAGTATTGCACAGCATTGCAGAGTATTGTGGGGGTATTGCAGAGTATTGCACAGCATTGCAGAGTATTGTGGGGGCATTGCAGAGTATTGCAGAGTATTGTGGGGGTATTGCAGAGTATTGTGGGGGTATTGCAGAGTATTGTGGGGGTATTGCAGAGTATTGCACAGCATTGCAGAGTATTGTGGGGGTATTGCAGAGTATTGTGGGGGCATTGCAGAGTATTGTGGGGTATTGCAGAGTATTGTGGGGTATTGCAGAGTATTGCACAGCATTGCAGAGTATTGTGGGGGTATTGCAGAGTATTGCACAGCATTGCAGAGTATTGTGCTGGTATTGCAGAGTATTGCACAGCATTAGTAGTAGGGATGGCTGAGCATGGATGGATGGATGTCACTGTGCAGCGTTGTGGGCACTACACATACAGCCCACAGCGCTGCAGACATCCATCCAATCGGTACACAGGAGGGGAGGAGAGGAACCGGCGTCATCAGATGACGCCGGTCTGTTTACATGTGATCGCGCCGTCATTTGACGGCTCGATCACATGGTAAACGGCCGCGATCAGCGGCCATTTACCGGGATCCGTGATGCGCCAGGTCCCCTGGACCCGGCGGTCACGGATGTGTTTGGGTGCGCGCCCCAGGGGGCGCGCGAGAGGGGAATTCTGGGAGGACGTCATAGTACGTCCACCCAGAGTTATCCAACCGCCCTGCAGCCGTCATTCGGCTATGGGCCGGTTGGTAAGTGGTTAAGTCATTTATATAAGACTATGCCAGCCCCTCTATTAGAAGCTGCAAAGAGTCACATGACCGGCCTGAAGACAGCTCAAAATCGGTATTTAGAACACTCGTTTTTCAAAATGACTTACATAGTGTGCTATGCCAGCCTCTAATAGAGGGGCTGGCAGTGATAATTTTAGTTTTTTCTTTTACAATAATAGTGGGGGGGGGGCAGGGCGGGGCTGTGCCTGAGACAGACACAGAGAGGAAGAGGACAGGTAGGAAGGAGGGGGTGAAGGGGGAGAGATGAGAGTTGATAGCAGGACAGCGGATGATGGAGGGACGCACTCTGACCACGGTAGTCAGGGTTCAGTAGCCCTGATTGTAGTGGTCAGTATAGAGAGGGGATACAGGAAGTGGCAGGTCCAGGGAGGTTTTACAGTTTACAGGGGGGCAGATTACACAGCACAAGCACTGTGCTGTGTAATCTGCTTTAAGGGACCAGGAACTATATATATATTTTTGGGTTAACAGTTACTTCAATAAAAGCTGCACATTTAAACATTTTAAAAATTATTTTTGAAATGATATTGACATGTTACAACTTAAAGGAGAATTGGAATTAAATATGTTTTAAGATACATTATAAACACAAGTGTTTTCAGATTTTTCTGTCTTATGTGGTGGGAGACTAGGGAGACTAATACCAAGCTTATGGTAGAGCACAATAACAGATAATAAGGCAAGATATATAATTATTGTCATCTTTATGCATAATAAAGCCACCTTTACATATGGGGAGACATTTATATTGGCTGTGTATGCAGTGTCTATGTAGTGGAGGCCCAGGACCTCTTATTTATCAGCTGTGTGCTTATGTTATACTGCATTCTGTACAGATGCATTTCTCTATATTCCATATCTCTTTTGCATTCTGTTATCTGCTGTTAAAGCCTCTTATAGGCTTATCAGGGTTGGGGAAAGGTGAAATTTTAATCTTTTTTTTTAACAGTTAGCACCTCAAGAGCCGAATGGGCAGTGAAAGGTTTTGTATGAGATATGAGACAGCCCCAGTTGAAATTTTGCTCCAGGGCCCCTGCGGGTGTTAGTTATGTCTCTCTCCTGAAGACCGCAAGGTTTTACTATGAAGTAATGTATAAAAAGCTGCATTTTATTAGACTACATCTTGAAAGAGAGGAAATAAAATCCTGTTAGCAAAGGTGTTTGTTTCTGTGACAGTGTCATATATGAAAATGTTTTGTCCTACGACCCAGGCGTTCAACACACAGGGCTACAGCAGGCACAGGTCCATGAATATAATATCTCACAACATTTCATTCTTATCAGAACCATTGTATATAGCTCCTCTACAGCAGCTTATGCTGCCAAAGTGGAGCCAACCTCGAAAGTGCTGATAAAAAGGTTACAGGATGTTTAATTAATGTGTCAAAGTGAATCAACACCCTCTTCCTGCTAAGTCAGGTCCCTTTTCTTTACTGTGGCTGGTGCAAAAAGCTTTACCCAGAAAAGGGTTTAAGTCAACCTTTCATTGCAAGCGAACAGGAACACTTTAATGCAGTCGCCTTCAGCAACACATACTCGCTTTGCCTTCCCCACAGCTCTGTTTAAAAAAATAAAAAAACATACATAGCACTTGTGAAAAACCCAATTGGGACAAGGACTTTTGGAGGGGACTGCAGGATAGCCTCTTGCCTACTGACTATGGGCCCTAGCATTTGAGGGGGCTCTATTCTTTGGGAGGTGTGTGCCTGGGCGACCTTTGGAGTGGTTTTGTTTCAGATTCTGGTCCATGTCTCCCCCGAAAATACACAGACTCTGGAAACCTAGGACCTGGATACAGATTTGGGGCCTCTGTGCCAAAACCAGCATTGCTTTCTTTAACTCCCCTCCTAAACTAAGACTAATGACGCACACTCATGTGGATGCTCGATTTGGCCCTGACCCCAATTTTCTATTACCTCTCCCTTCTTACCCTCTTTTTCTTACTCTTTTCCCTCTCCTGAACTACTCTTTCTATTGAGTTTACTTTTTACAATGGATACTCTTATTCCATGGGTGCTTCGACCCCATGCTTTAAAGATAACAAGGAACTCATCTTGGGAAAACATATGTTTCAATATTACTTAAGCTTTTTGGATTGTATGCCCTGTAAATTTATGTATATACCTTGGGCATACCCAACATGTTATCACCCCACTTAACTGGGAAGTAGTTTTTTAGGTATATTTGACTAGAATGTTAAGCAGTTGATCATCCTGGGCGATTCTTCTTAATATAACTCAGTGTTATTATTAGTAGTAATATTATTATTATATTATCATAAATGTAAAGTTATGCACTTGGGGCTAAGATTATGCATGTATCATACATACCAGGGGGAGTACAACTGGGGGAATCCATAGTGGAGAAGAATCTGGGGGGTTTTGGGAGATCATAAGCTCAATAATAGCATGCAATGCCAAGCTGCGGTTGCCAAAGTGAGCAAAGTCCTTTCTTGTATTAAGAGAGGTATGGACTCCAGAGAGAGATATATCATTTTGCCCCCGTACAAATCATTAGTAAGACCTCATCTGGAATATGCAGTTCAGTTTTGGACACCAGTTCTCAAAAAGGATATCGGGGAACTGGAGAAAGTGCAGAGAAGGGCAACCAAACTGATAAGAGGCATGGAGGAGCTCAGCTATGAGGAAAGATTAGAGGAACTGAATTTATTCACTCTTGAGAAGAGGAGCTTAAGGGGGGGATATGATCAACATGTACAAATACATAAGTGGTCTATATAGAGAACTTGGTGTTGAGTTATTCACTTTAAGGTCATCACAGAGGACAAGGGGGAACTCTTTACGTCTAGAGGAAAAAAGATTTAATCTCCAAATACGGAAAGGATTCTTCACAGTAAGAGCTGTGAAAATGTGGAATAGACTCCCTCCAGAGGTGGTTCTGTCCGGCTCAGTAGATTACTTTAAAAAAGGCCTGGATTCTTTCCTAAATGTACATAATATAACTGGGTACTTACATTTATAGATAAAGTTGATCCAGGGAAAATCTGATTGCCGATTGCCTCTCGGGGGGATTAAGGAAGGAATTTTTTCCCCTGCTGTAGAAAATTGGATCATGCTTTGCCGGGGTTTTTCTCCTTCCTCTGTATCATCTATGGGTGAAGGATTGTGTATATGGGATTGTAGTTTATTTATTTTATTTTTTTGGTTGAACTAGATGAACTTGTGTCTTTTTTCAACCTAACAATGTAACTATGTAAGGATTTATATAGTACCAACAGTTTGCGCAGCACTTTACAACATGAGGGCAGTAAGTACAGTTACAATACAATTTAAAACAAGAGGAATCAGAGGACCCTGTGAGTTAGAGCTTACAATCTAAAGAAGAGGGTCAAGTGATACAAAATGTAATAACTGGGATGAGCAGCTGGAGAAAATAAAATTCCAGTTATCAGATGAAGGCAGGGTACGCTTCTCCAAAAAGGGGGGTTTTCAGGTATCTCCCAAAAGTGGACAGAGTAGAAGATAGTCTGACAGATTGGGGTAGGGAGCTCCAGAAGAATGGGAGAGGCTCTGGAAAAGTCCTGGAGGCGAGCATGAGAGGAGGTGATGAGGGAGCTATAGAGCAGGAGGTCTTGGGACTGTTGTTAAGCGTTCCAACCTTTGTATGAGAACCGAAATGATGCAATACTATGGTAATTGTAAAAAAATAAACATTTCTTGAAATAGAAAAAGTAGTATCAGCAAAAATTCCAATTGCATTTTTATGATGTTATACAGCAGTAGTAGTCACTATACTGAAATAGTCCCTATAGTTATCATTGGCACTGGAAGAGCTTCCCACTCTGCAACAAGTCTCTGGGTGGGTATGTGTATCCATGTTTGCTGTAGCCGTCATCTCGCAATAAATGGGGTAAGCCCTAGTAACAGCAGTTGGAATTTCTGCTGATTTTTTTTTTTTCCTGCACAAAGCTGTACATTAGCTTTTTATGTGTGTAGGAAAGCTGTGGTTGCAAACCCATCAATTTTCACAAAACAGTTAAATTCAAGGCATAACCTAAATGTCACAGTTGCTTGTGCTCTCAGCTTAACTGTCAAACCATCAAATGGCTGGTGTCATAACTGATCACATGTGCAACACCATGGCAACTGCAGATCAAACAGAGGCTGGGATAGCAGGATAGGATAAGAGGGTTTAATTCTACTTTAAGGCTGAGGAACAACAATTTATAAACGACCTATAATACTTTTTTCATCAGTAAAGCATTCTGAAAACTGGGCAGTGGGTGTGTGCATTGTGTCCCACTACATTACTTTCAAAAGTGTGTTCGTGTTCTGCACAAGGACAATATACTAGTTTAAATAAATAGTGAAATTGTATATTTTTAGTAATGTTTTTCATTGTCTCAGCCTGGTTCCATAAATGTCCCTCATCTCATGTGATTGGTAATCATTGATTTACTGTACATTTACTTATATTTTTTAAAAGAAACTGAAAAAGTGCACTTAGCTTTATAGATTGTGTTTCTAATATATGACCCATTTCATTCAGGACAAATTGCTCTGTTTTCGGCGGCATTAACCTAGAATTTAATTAATTGGAATTAAACGATTTTACATCAACTACTTAATTTAGCCCAGGTTAATAGGAATGGGAATTCGAAAAATAAGGATTGGGTGGAAAGTAAGGGGCAGATTAAACTGTATCTGGGTAAAAAGAATCTCGGCATAGTGGACACAGATGCAGCACACTGTTGTGAAACAACTGGACATACACTATGTGTAACAAGTGCTGTTATGTTTTTTGTACTTATAAGTGATCTCTTGTGTTTTATGGAATACAATAATAAAACAGAATTTAAATAAGCTATTTATGCTTAAGACAATCAAATTTTACCCCCTTCCTGACCAAAGCACTTTTTACAATTTGGCACTGTGTCGCTTTAACTGACAATTGCGCGGTCGTGCGACGCTGTACCCAAACAAAATTTGCATCCTTTTTTTCCCACAAATAGAGCTTTAACACTAGGGGACGATCAAGGGGTTAAATGTGTGTTCTCTCGTGTGTTCTAACTGTGAGGGGATTGGACTGACTAGGAGAGGAGACAGATCGTTGTACCTACTTAGTAGGAAGACACAATCTGTCTCCTCTCCTCTGACAGCACAGGGATTTGTGTGTTTACGCACACAAATCCCCGTGCTGGCTCTCGAGTACGCGACTGCACGCCACGTGCTTCTGGTCCCCGTGCGCGCTTGCCTCTGGCGACTCTTAAAGGGAAACCCATATATATACGTGATTTTTTCCTAGGGGAGCAGTAAATCTGCATGAGCCGGTCGGGAACCAGTTAAAATCCCCCACTACAGAAGTGCTCAGAACTAAAGAGAAAATTGGAGCGCCAATCATATGTGCTGCATGCAAATGTGCTCACAAGGAACACACTGATTGGAGGAGAGAGCAAAGTGAGCATAGAGATGATGTCATTAATTTGCTGCTGCTTCTTCATTGCCCAATCACAGGCTGGGGGTGGAGAGATGACACTATTGTATTCCTAAACTGTAATGAGGAAGGCACCCTCTTGGCTGTGCCATATGTAAATCATTTGGCAGTTAAAACAGCTTCCTAATATGTATTTAATTGTGTATGTAGCTGTTTGCCTGGAGTTTTTACTAGCCTCTGTAACATTATCTCCAGACTGAAAAATGATTGGAGGGATAACTCCTGGGAACTCAGTTCTTGTTGATATAGGCATGCTCCCAAAGCTCTGTAGCTGTTTTTAAAGCATAACTATGGCCTCACAATAGAAATATATACTACGTTTTCCCCTGAAAATTCCCATAAATACCTGTTGATTCTGCCAGTAAAGTCCACCCAATGCAGTTTCGTGTGATGATGTGGCAATAATGCTGCACTACTCCTGAGTTCAGAGCAGAATTGGCACTGTCATGTAGGCTGTGCCTGCTTGTACTACCGTGTTTCTCTGAAAATAAGACCTACCCTGAAAATAAACCCTACTGCAATTTTCGGGGAGGGCTGCAATATAAGGCCTACCCCAAAAATAAGCCCTAGTTGGAAAGGTTGGAAAGTCCTAAAATGCACTGTATTACAGTGTTGAGTGGTCTAGACTGTGTATGTTGCTGTGGTCTGTTTGTGGTGAATACCTTTGCTGTGGCGCCACTCGGCACTCAGCTGATCTCTTCTCCACTTTTCCTGGCTGTCGGCAGTGGACCTCGGCCCCCCTCCTTGCAGTGTTCAGCGTGGGGTAGACATTTTGGGGCTGGCCATGGAAGCGCTGGGTGTCAGCGGGGGATCTCGGCCCCCCTCCCTCTGCAGGCGCTCAGCTGATCTTCATTGCTTTGCTCTTCAAAACCTCGGGGCAGACCATGGAAGCGCCGATATAAGAAGGTATTTGCACAGACTATACCACAGCAACACACACCTTTTACACCACACAATCCTGTAACGGAGAGGTTTCCAGGATTTCAAAACCACTTTTACAATATTCATACTGGGGATTCCTGCATAGCAAGCCCTACCCTGAAAATAAGCCCTAGTGTGTTTTTGGTTGCCAAAATTAATATAAGACCCGGGCTTATTTTCAGGGGGGAAACAGGGTATAGTGGGATGAATACATGTTACAGCTAAGGTTGCCACTTCATCCCTTTAAACCCCAACACATATGAATTACACAGGTTCTGAGGCTAATTTAATGCAGATAAGGTACCAAGTGAATTTAATTACCACCTTAATCAGCCACAGTACCTGTGTAATTAATATTTGTTCGGGTTTAAGGGGATAAGGTGGCAAATCTAGTTACAGGGAGTGGGGCTATCACCATGTCACTGCAGATACAATCCTGTATCTTGTCAATCAGTAGCTGGCCACACATAGTCCTGCCCCTTGCCCTGCACTGATAGCGCTGCTTCTGTAGCTTAAACCCTCCCACTGTGAGCTGCAGTGTCTGGGAGGGTGAGCGTGTGAGGCACAAATGAGGGAAGATTGGGCTAATTTATGGAAAGCTGTTCTAAAGTCAGAAGTTTTTTTATCTTAATAGATTAAGATAAAAAAAACTTCTGTGTGCAGCAGCCTCCGCAGCACACCCTAATACTTACCTGAGCCCCATCTCTGTCCAGCGATGTTGCAGAGAGTTTTGGCTGTCTGGGACTGTCCTTCCTCATTGGCTGAGACAGCAGTGGAGAGCCATTGCCTCCCACTGCTGTCAATCAAAGTTAGTGAGCCAATGAGGAGAAAGAGGGGGCGAGGCCGAGCTGCGGCTCCATGTCTGAATGGATACACAGAGCAGCAGCTCAGCTCGGGTACCCCCATAGCAAGCTGCATGCTGTGGGGGCACTCGGCAGGAGGGAGGGGCCAGGAGCATCGGCGAGGGACCCGGGAAGAGGAGGATCTGGGCTGCTCTGTGAGTAAACACTACACAGAGCAGGTAAGTATAACATGTTTGTTATTTTTAAACAATAAAAACAAGAACAAGACTTTAATATCACTTTAAAGAAAGTGTTTGTGTACTTTATGAGGTATGTACATCACATAGTAACTGAATTGTTTAGCGGGTCATATAGGCGCCTTTGGTTCTACTTTACCTTGTCCAATCCTATTCATGTTGTTTACAAAAAGTGTTAGATTTTTGTAAAAAGCTACAATCTACACCATGCAATAACCTTATAACCAATAAACCTTACTATTACCACACTCTATAAACTAATTAAAACCTGTTATATTCCCCTGGTAATCCTGCATAGATTTTCTTACCTACAACCTTTTCCATCCATTTTTCAGGATTTACCGCAGTCTGTAACTTCTCCACCTGATATGATATCATTATACCATATACACAGCAAAAGTAAATTTATGGGTAGGACTTGATGTAACTCTATATGCCTCTATTGCGCACGATCTTAGTTTCCATCTCTGAATTCAGAGCTCAGTTCTCTCCATTTCATTACTGATAATATTGATTGCAATCTGAGACTATTTGAAGTTCTAATGAATTTCCTTCTTACATTACTGTCCAGGTTCACACCCTTTTTTGGAAGTCTCTTCATGAGATTTGGCAAGAATTGCCCATTTGGTCCATATGCATGCTATACAACCATGATTAGGGACAATCTTTGAGGGATTACTTACTAGGATTTATATGGCTAACCATGATAAAAACTTCATTTTATGTCATCAAAGTGCTTGAAAAGTAACTTGAGAATAAAACACCCCCCCCCCCCGATGATCTATGTACATTATATGAATTTTAACAAACTTTATTGCAGATTCCTACCTTTTGTTATTCTGAATGAAGAGCTTTTTGTTTCTCTGTGTATGTGTGCAGAGTAAATCTTTATGGAAGTGGTTTTAAAAATTATCAATCAGCTGCTGCATCTGTAGGGCTCTAATGAGGAAAGTGGCAGGGTCTGCGCCCCCTAGACATGATTTGCCTTTGAGAGTATCTCACCAAAAATTACATTTTTGTTGCAGGAGATGCTCAAAATCTGATTTTTATCTTAATGCAGACTTCTGGGAAAATCAGTGAGCCAATCATACAAGCAGGAAATGACAATTCTGAGGGGCGTTCTGTACACCATCTGTGTACAGAACTTCTCCAAGCTACCATATTGCTTTGCATTTAACAGAAATGACAGCACTGCAGATAGAAAAGGAAAGGTTATTTAAAAAAAAAAAAACATTCAATTACAATATGCCTTGTGCTGCAATTGTTTGTATATGCTGGTGTGTATAATATATATATATATATATATATATATATATATATATATATATATATATATATATATATATATATATATTTATATTTATATATATATATATATATATATATATATATATATATATATATTTATATATATTTATATATTTTATAATTTTTTTCCCACACAAGTGGAGTTACCCTTTAAAGCTGAACTCCAGGATAGTTTACACCTTAAACCCAAAACCAAAAATGTAATATATTGCAGCTTACCAATCATTAGATGTGGTGGCTGCATTGGTTTTCCTTTTTTTTTTTTACTTTTCCCTCTGTTTTCACCTGGTGATCAGGCCAGTAACATACCTCCTGTATTAGAGTGCCTCCACTCTGAATGAAGGAGCATAGGTGGGAACACCTTTGGACAACAGCATTGTCAGTCTGTGGGAAGGGGAGTGTTAGCAAAAATATATACACTAATGCTGCGTACACACGATTGGAAATTCGACCAGCAAAAGACTGATGAGAGCTTTTGGTCGGAAAATGCGACCGTGTGTATGCTCCATCGGACTTTTTGCTGGCCGAATTCCAGCCAGCAAAAGATTGGGAGCATGTTCTCAATTTTTCGGTCGGAAAAAGTTCCTATCGGAAAATGCAATCGTCTGTAGCAATTCCGACATGCAAATTTCCTACGCTTGCTCGGAAACAATTCGACGCATGCTCGGAAGCCTTGAACTTCATTTTCTCGGCTCTTCGTAGTGTTGTACGTCACCGCGTTCTTGATGGTCAAAAGTTCAGCAAACTTTTGTGTGACCATGTGTATGCAAGGCAAACTTGAGCGGAATCCCGTTGGAAAAGCCATCATATCTTTTTCTGTCCAAAATACTGATCGGGTGTACACGGCATTACAAATTAAAGCTAAACTCCAGCTCACACTTTATAATCAGTTACAACAAACTTTTTTTTTTTTCCTTTTAGGATAAACGTTTTACATTAATAAATAATAGCTGACCATTATAAAAGCACCCCTCACAGTGGTTAATGGTTTGCCTCAACCCACTAACTACTACATCTACAGAGCAGCTTGTTCTGTTGAAAAACAACAGACATACTGGCCAGATCACCAGGTGAAAATAGAAGAAAGAAAGCCTAAGAAAGAAAACAAATGCAGCCACCACTACAATCTAAGAATTGGTAAGCTGCAATATAATACATGTTTGCTTTTGTTTTAATTCCTGTCCCTATGTACATTGTAAATAATATTCATTTTCCAAAAAACAAAAAAAACAAAAAATAAACCTAGTTTTTGAATAAAGTAGCCTAGAAAAGTCAATGATGTCATCCCTTGCAAACAGAAAGCTTAGCTATGCCCAGGTCTAGGTAGCAGGGAAGCTGGAACAAATTCCAATTCCCATCATGTAATGAGAATTATAGCTAATATATATATATATATATATATATATATATATATATATATAGTACACAAGGGGTTAAAATATTTTTATGGCTTTTATCTTCTAATAAACAATATGTATTTACAATGTGCAATGTATCTTACCTGGTCCTTGCAGCTGTATAGTGCATGTGA